>NW_027397125.1:6551571-6554013 GCF_003265705.2 Callorhinus ursinus
AGGAAGGAAGGAAGGAAGGAAGGAAGGAAGGAAGGAAGGAAGGAAGGGCAAGCAGTTCACTAGCTTCTGTCTGTTTCCACTCTCCCATATCTATTACTGAGGTTATTTTCCTGAAATGCACAATGTTCACACTTAGCTGAGAGATTTAATTTAGATTTCCAGAGGTCGACAGCTAGTCTTGTACTATGCAATTCTTTTGATTTGAAATACCTGACTACAGCTTCATCACAAAGTGAGAATTATTTCACCTAAAATTTCAAAGTAGTGAGAAAAATATCTGTTTTCTAGGCTTCACATTTCTGAGGACTACTTCGAGGCTCACTTAGAGTGATTTGTAATGAACTTAACAAAAAAATCCAAACTGAACTTGGGCACAAAATATCAAAAACCATTTAGCATACTATCAGTTAAAATCTAAAACCTGACATGGGATAATATAGACAATATGAAAAGCAGAGAGTGTGAAAATAATACATTTAGAAAAAGGAATTGCTGAAATAAGGGTAAAATTGAAAAAAATCTATAAGTAGCCAGGGATATTATCTGTGTATTAATTTCAAGACACGGCTTGTGACCGACAAGAGCAACCTTCCAATTAACTAAAATCTGGAATATCATAAGCTTATTATGGTGCCCATTTTGTGATAATACCATGAAATACAGATGCTACAGAGCTAAATCTAATGCCACAATTAGGAAGATGGAAATACTTTCAGATTGTATAAACTGCAGAGATGACTTAGCTGTATATAAGCTGAAACAAAACCATTAGGATTTGAATTAAACACCTGGTAGTGCAATTCCTGGGTCATCGGGTAGCTCTATTTTTAACATCTTGAGGAACCTCCGTACTGTTTTCCAGAGTGGTTGCACCAGCTTGCATTTCCCACCAACAGTGTAAGAGGGTTCCCTTTCTCCACATCCTCACCAACATTTGTTGTTTCCTGTTTTGTCAATTTTTGCCGTTCTAACTGGCATAAGGTGGTATCTCATTGTGGTTTTGGTTTGTATTTTCCTGATGGCTAGTGATGTTGAGCATTTTTTCATGTGTCTGTTAGCCATTTGTATGTCTTCTTTGGACAAGTGTCTGTTCATGACTTCTGCCTGTTTCTTAACTGGGTTATTTGTTTTTTGAGTGTTGAGTTTGAAAAGTTCTTTCTAGATCTTGGATACCAGCCCTTTATCTGTAGTGTCATTTGCAAATATCTTTTCCCATTCCTTGGGCTGCCTCTTAGTTTTGTTGACTGTTTCCTTTGCTGTGCAGAAGTTTTTTTTCTTGATGAAGTCCCAAAAGTTCATTTTTGCTTTTGTTTCACTTGCCTTTGGAGACGTGTCTTGAAAGAAGTTACTGTGGCCGATGTTGAAGAGGTTACTGCCTATGTTCTCCTCTAGGATTTTGATGGATTCCTGCTTCACATTGAGGTCTTTCATCCATTTTGAGTTTATCTTTGTGTATGATGTAAGGGCATGGTCCAGTTTCATTCTTCTATATGTAGCTGTCCAATTTTCCCAGCACCACTTATTGAAAATACTGTCTTTTTTCCACTGGATATTTTTTTCCTGATTTGTCACAGAGTTGAGGGTCCATTTCTGGAGTCTCTATTCTGTTCCATTGGTCTATGTGTCTGTTTTTGTGCCAATACCATGCTGTCTTGGTGATCACAGCTTTGTAATATAGCTAGAAGTGAGGCAATGTGATGCCCTCAGCTTTTTCTTTTTCATGATTCCCTTGGCAATTCGGGGTCTTTTCTGGTTCCATACAAATTTTAGGATTGTTTGTTCCAGCTCTTTGAAAAATGCCAATGGTATTTTAATAGGGATGGCATTGCAAGTGTAAGTTGCTCTGGGCTGGACATTTTAACAATAATTATTCTTCCAATCCATAAGCATGCATGTTTTTCCATTTTTTGTGTCTTCCTCAATTTATTTCATAAGTGCTCTGTAGTTTCTAGAGTATAGATCCTTTACCTCTTTGGTTAGGTTTATTCCTGGTTATCTTATGGTTTTTGTTGTTACTGTGAATGGAATCAATTGCACTACTAGGTATTTACCCCAAAGATACAGATGTAGTGAAAAGAAGAGGCACATGTACCCCAATGTTCATAGCAGCAATGTCCACAATAGCCAAACTGTGGAAGGAGCCGAGATGCCCTTCAATAGATGAATGGATAAAGAGGATGTGGCACATATATACAATGGGATATTATTCAGGCATCAGACAGGATGAATATCAGGGGGGCGGAGCAAGATGGCAGAGGAGTAGGAGACCTGGATTTTGTCTGGTCTCAGGAATTCAGCTGAATAGGGATCAAACCATTCTGAACACCTACGAACTCAACAGGAGATCGAAGAGGGGAGTAGCAACAACTCTCTGAACAGAAAAGCGACCACTTATTGTAAGGTAGGACGTGTGGAGAAGTGAATCCGAGGCGATATTCGGGA
>NW_027397125.1:6554113-6653541 GCF_003265705.2 Callorhinus ursinus
GAACCCTCGCGGGACAGTGTGGTCTCAGGACCCTCGGGGTCACAAAGTCCGGGGGTGCCTGAGTGCGGCAGAGCTCCCAGGTATCGGAGCGTGGAAGCCGGCTGCAGAGACGGAGCCAAGCCGCGGGCTCTCAGCTTGGGGTTGCCATAAACTGTGATCTGCGGCCCAGTCGGGCCACTGCTCCTCCAGCAGGGACCCAACAAGTGGCAGATCCGGGGAGACTCCCCTTCCTCCCCAGGGTGGAGCAGCGTGGGAGTGCATTGCAGGGATCTGCTGAGTTTGGAGACCCCACACCGAGTCGGGTGCCAGAGAAAGAAACACTCGGTCACTGGCCAGGTGAGCACGGAGTGCGGCTGAAGACCAGGGACACGGGAGTGACTGACTGCTTTTCTCTGGGGGCGCACTGAAGAGCGGGGCCCCAAGTTCTTCGCTTCTCTGGGTGGAGATTGGGAGGCCACCATTTTCACTCTCATCCTCCAAAGCTGTATGGAAAGCTTGCAGGGAACAAAAGGTCCCGAGAGCAAATCCGAGCAGATTGCTTAGCCCAGACCAACAGGGCAGGGTAATTCCGCCTCCGGCAAAGACATTTGGGAACCATGGCAACAGGCCCCTCCCCCAGAAGATCAGCGAAAAACAGCCAGCCAAGACCAAGTTTACCCATCAAGGAGAACGGGAGACCTCCAGCGCTAGGGGAATACTGCACATAGAATTCATGGCTTTTTTACCATGATTCTTTAGTTTAACAAAGTTAATTTTTTTAACTGATTTTTTTTAAATCTTTCTTTTTCCCTTTTTCAACCAACATCTTATCAATCCCTTTTTGAAAAAAAAAACTGTTATTTTTCATTTTTAGAGTCATATTCTATCCCTTCATAGTAGATACCCTTATTTTTGGTGTATATATATATGTAATTTCTCTCTTTAAAATTTTGAGATACAGTTTCTTCTAACAGACCAAAATATACCCTAAATCACCAGTGTATGGCTTTGTTCTAGTCTCCTGCCTGATCACATTCTCTCCCTTTTTTTTTAAATTTTCTTCTTTCTTTTTTCAAATTTCTTATCAATTCCTTATAAAATCTTTTATAAATTTCATCTTTACAGTCCTCTTCCATCCCTTCCTTTTATCAACCCTTATTTTGTACATATATAAGTCTTTCTTTAAAATTTTAGGGGGTACTTTCTCCTAACAGACCAAAGTACACCCAAAAACTAGTGTGTGGCATTGATCTATGCATGAGCCTGATCATATTTGATCATATTCTGTTTCTTTTTGTTTTGTCCTGTTTTCTTTGTTTTCATCTTTTTCTTTTTCTTTTCTTTTTTTCCTCTTTCTTTTTTTTCTTTCCCTTTATTTTCCCCTGGTTTCAGGTCTTTTCTGATTTATGTAGAGTATATTTCCTGGGGACGCTGTTAACCTGTTGGCGTTTTGTTCTCTCATTCATCTATTCTCCTCTGGACAAAATGACAAGATGACAAAAATCACCTCAGCAAAAAGAACAAGAGGTAATACCGTCTGCCAGGGACCTACTCAATACAGACATTAGTACGATGTCGGACCTAGAGTTCAGAATCATGACTTTAAAGATACGAGCTGGGCTCAAAAAAAGCACGGAAGTTATTAGAGAAACCCTTCGTGGAGAAATAAAAGAACTAAAATCTAACCAAATCGAAATAAAAAAGGCTATTAATGAAGTGCAATCAAAAATGGGGGCATTAACTGCTAGGAAAAATGAAGCAGAAGAGAGAATCAGCAATATAGAAGACCAAATGATGGAAAATAAAGAAGCGGAGAAAAAGAGAGATAACTACTGGATCATGAGGGCAGAATTCGAGAGATAAGCGATATGATAAGATGAAAAAACATTAGAATAACTGGGATCCCAGAAGAAGAAGAAAGAGAGAGGGGGGCAGAAGGTATATTGGAGGAAATTTTAGCAGAGAACTTCCCTAATGTGGGGAAGGAAACAGGCATCAAAATCCAGGAGGCACAGAGAACCCCTCTCAAAATCAATACAAATAGGTCAACACCCCGACATCTAATAGTAAAACTTACGCGTCTCAGAGACAAAGAGAAAATCTTGAAGCAGCTCGGGAGAAGAGATATATAACCTATAATGGCAGAAACATGAGATTGGCAACAGACCTATCCACAGAGACCTGGCAGGCCAGAAAGGACTGGCATGATATCTTCAGAGCACTAAACGAGAAAAATCTGCAGCCAAGAATACTATATCCAGCTAGGCTGTCATTGAAAATTGAAGGAGAGATAAAAAGCTTCCAGGACAAACAAAAACTAAAGGAATTTGCAAACACAAAACCAGCCCTAAAAGAAATATTGAAAGGGGTCCTCTAAGCAAAGAGAGAGCCTAAAATAGCGTAGACCAGAAAGGCATACAGACAATATACAGTAACAGTCACCTTACAGGCAATACAATGGCACTAAATACATATCTTTCAATGGTTACCCTGAATGAAAATGGGCTCAATGCCCCAATCAAAAGACACAGGCTATCAGACTGGATTAGAAAACAAGACCCATCGATATGCTGTCTGCAAGAGACTCATTTTAGACCCAAAGACACTCCCAGATTGAAAGTGAGGGGGTGGAAAACCATTTACCATGCTAATGGACACCAAAAGAAAGCTGGGGTGGCAATCCTTATCAGACAAATTAGATTTTAAAACAAAGACTGTAATAAGAGATGAAGAAGGAGACTATAACCTACTTAAAGGGTCTATCCAAAAAGAAGATCTAACAATTGTAAATATCTGTACCCCTAACATGGGAGCAGCCAATTATATAAGGCAATTAATAACAAAAGCAAAGAAACACATTGAAAACAATACAATAATAGTGGGGGACTTTAATACCCCCCTCACTGAAATGGACAGATCATCTAAGCAAAAGATCAACAAGGAAATAAAGACTTTAAACAACACACTGGACCAAATGGACACACAGGCATATTCAGAACATTCCATCCAAAAGCAATGGAATATACGTTCTTCTCTAGTGCCCATGGAACATCCTCAGAATTGATCACATGCTAGGTCACAAATCAGGTCTCAAACAGTACCAAAAGATTGGGATTATTCCCTGCATATTTTCAGAACACAGTGCTTTAAAACTAGAACTCAATCACAAGAAGAAAGTCGGAAAGAACTCAAATACATGGAGACTAAAGAGCATCCTACTAAAGAATGAATGGGTCAGGGGGCGCCTGGGTGGCTCAGTTAGTTAAGCGACTGCCTTCGGCTCAGGTCATGATCCTGGAGTCCCGGGATCGAGTTCCGCATCAGGCTCCCTGCTTGGCAGGGAGTCTGTTTCTCCCTCTGACCCTATCCCCTCTCATGCGCACTCTCTCTCTCAATCTCTCTCTCAAATAAATAAATAAAATATTTAAAAAAAAAAAGAATGAATGGGCCAACCAAGGAATTAAAGAAAAATTTTAAAAAATTCATGGAAACGAATGAAAATGAAAACACAACTGTTCAAAATCTTTGGGATACAGCAAAGGCAGTCCTGAGAGGAAAGTATATAGCAATACAAGCCTTTCTCAAGAAACAAGAAAGGGCTCAAATACAAAACCTACCCTACACCTAAAGAAGCTGGAGAAGGAACAGCAAAGAAAGCCTAAACCCAGCAGGAGAAGAGAAATAATAAAGATCAGAGCAGAAATCAATGAAATAGAAACCAAAAGAACAGTAGAACAGATCAACGAAACTAGGAGCTGGTTCTTTGAAAGAATTAACAAGATTGATAAACCGCTGACCAGACTGATCAAAAAGAAAAATGACCCAAATCAACAAAATCATGAATGAAAGAGGAGAGATCACAACCAACACCAATGAAATACAAACAATTATAAGAACATATTATGAGCAATTCTATGCCAGCAAATTAGATAACCTGGAAGAAATGGGTGCATTCCTAGAGATGTATCAACTACCAACACCAAACCAGGAAGAAATAGAAAACTGCAACGGACGTATAACCACTAAGGAAATTGAAGCAGTCATCAAAAATCTCCCAACAAACAAAAGCCCAGGGCCAGATGGCTTCCCAGGGGAATTCTACCAAACATTTAAAGAAGAATTAATACCTATTCTCCTGAAACTGTTCCAAAAAATAGAAATGGAAGGAAAACTTCCAAACGCGTTTTATGAGGCCACCATTACCTTGATCCCAACACCAAAGACCCCATCAAAAAGGAGAACTACAGACCAATATCCTTGATGAACATGGATGCAAAAATTCTCACCAAAATACTAGCCAAAAGGATCCAACAGTACGTTAAAAGGATTATTACCATGACCAAGTGGGATTTATCCCTGGGCTGCAAGGTTGGTTCAATATCCACAAATCAATCAACGTGATACAATATTAACAAAAGAAAGAACAAGAACCATATGATCCTCTCAATAGATGCAGAGAAAGCATTTGACAAAGTACAGCATCCTTTCTTGATCAAAACTCTTCAGAGTATAGGGCTAGCAGGTACATACCTCAATATCATAAAAGCCATCTATGAAAAACCTACAGCGAATATCATTCTCAACGGGGAAAAGCTGAGAGCTTCCCCCCTAAGGTCAGGAACGTGGCAGGGATGTCCACTATCACCACTGCTATTCAACATACTATTAGAAGTCCTAGCCACAGCAATCAGACAACAAAAAGAAATCAAAGGCATCCAAACCGGCAAAGAGGAAGTCAAACTCTCACTCTTTGCAGATGTTAAGATACTGTATGTGGAAAACGCAAAAGACTCCACCCCAAAACGGCTAGAACTCATACACGAATTCAGTAAAGTGGCAGGATATAAAATCAATGCACAGAAATCAGTGGCATTCCTATATACCAACAACAAGACAAAAGAGACAGAAATTAAGGAGTCGATCCCATTTACAATTGCACCCAAAACCATAAGATACCTAGGAATAAATTTAACCAAAGAGGCAAAGGATCTGTACTCAGAAAACTATAAAATACTCATGAAAGAAATTGAAGAAGACACAAAGAAATGGAAAAATGTTCCATGCTCATGGATTGGAAGAACAAACACTGTGAAGATGTCAATGCTACCTAGAGTAATCTACACATTCAATGCAATCCCCATCAAAATACCATCCACTTTTTTTCAAAGAAATGGAACAAATAATCCTAAAATTTGTATGGACCCAGAAGAGACCCCAAATACCCAGAGGAATGTTGAAAAAGAAAAGAAAAGCTGGCGGTATCACAATTCCGGACTTCCAGCTCTATTACAATGCTGTCATCATCAAGACAGTATGGTACTGGCACAAAACCAGACACATCGATCAATGGACCAGAATAGAGAGCCCAGACATGGACCCTCAACTCTATGGTCAACTCATCTTTGACAAAGCAGGAAAGAATGTCCAATGGAAAAAAGACAGTGTCTTCAACAAATTGTGTTGGGAAAATTGGACAGCCACATGAAGAATGAAACTGGACCATTTCCTTACACCACACACAAAATAGACTCCAAATGATTGAAACACCTAAACGTGAGACAGGAGTCCATCAACATCCTAAAGGAGAACACAGGCAGCAAACTCTTTGACCTCAGCCACAGCACCCTCTTCCTAGAAACATCGCCAAAGGCAAGGGAAGCAAGGGCAAAAATGAACTTTGGGATTTCATCAAGATAAAAAGCTTTTGCACAGCAAAAGAAACAGTCCACAAAACCAAAAGACAACCGACAGAATGGGAGAAGATATTTGAAATGACATATCAGATAAAGGGCTAGTATCCATAATCTATAAAGAACTTATCAAACTCAACACCCAAAGAACAAATAATCCAATCAAGAAATGGGCAGAAGACATGAACAGACATTTTTCCAAAGAAGACATCCAAATGGCCAACAGGCACATGAAAAAGTGCTCAACATTGCTTGGCATCACGGAAATCCAAGGCAAAACCTCAAAGAGATACCACCAGCTCACAGCAGTCAGAATGGGTAAAATTAACAAGTCAGGAAACGACAGATGTTGGAGGGGATGCGGAGAAAGGGGAACCCTCCTACACTGTTGGTGGGAATGCAAGCTGGTGCAGCCACTCTGGAAAACAGTATGGAGGTTCCTCAGACAGTTGAAAATAGAGCTACCATATGATCTAGCAATTGCACTACTGGGTATTTACCACAAAGATACAAATGTAGGGATCCGAAGGGGTACGTGCACCCCGATGTTTATAGCAGCATTGTCCACAATAGCCAAACTGTGGAAAGAGATAAGATGTCCATCGACAGATGAATGGATAAAGAAGAAGTGGTATATATACACAATGGAATATTATGCAGCCATCAAAAGGAATGAGATCTTGCCATTTGCAACGACATGGTTGGAACTGGAGGGTGTTATGCTGAGTGAAATAAGTCAATCAGAGAAAGACATGTATCATATGACCTCACTGATATGAGGAATTCTTTGTCTCAGGAAACAAACTGAGTGTTGCTGGAGTGGTGGGGGTGCTGGGAGGGATGGGGTGGCTGGGTGATAGACATTGGGGAGGGTATGTGCTATGGCGAGTGCTGTGAATTGTTGAAGACTGTTGAATCACAGATCTGTACCTCTGTAACAAATAATTCAATATATGTTAAGGAAAAAAAAGATAGCAGGAGGGGAAGAATGAAGAGGGGAAATCGGAGGGGGAGACGAACCATGAGAGACGATGGACTCTGAAAAACAAACTGAGGGTTCTATAGGGGAGGGGGTGGGGATGCGTTAGCCTGGTGATGGGTATTAAGGAGGGTAGGTTCTGCGTGGAGCACTGGGTGTTATGCACAAACAATGAATCGTGGAACACTACATCCAAAACTAATGATGTAATGTATGGTGATTAACATAACAATAAATAATTTTTTAAAAAAAGGATGAATATCCACCGTTTGCATTGACATGGATGGAACTGGAGGGGATTATGCTAAGTGAAGTAAGTCAAGCAGAGAAAGACAATTATCATATGGTTTCACTCATATGTGGAACATATGCAATAGCACAGAGGACCATGGGGAAGGAAGGGAAATCTGAAGGGGGAGAAATCAGAGAGGGAGACAAACCATGAGAGACTATGGACCCCAGGAAACAAACTGAGGGTTTCAGAGGAGAGTGTGTGGGGAAGGGTGTAACAGGGTGATGGGTATTAAGGGGGGCATGTGTTGTGATGAGCACTGGGTGTTATATGTAACTAATGAATCATTGAACACTACATCAAAAACTAATGATGCACTATACAGTGGCTACCTGAACATAACAAAAAAAAAAAGGATTTGAATTAAAGTTTTTTTTTAACGATTGTATTTATTTATTTGAGAGAGAGAGAAAGAGAGTAAGAGAGAGACAGCACAAGATGGGGGAAGGTCTGAGGGAGAAGCAGACTCTCTGCTGAGCAGGGAGTCCTATGCGGGACGCGATCCTGGGACTCCGGGATCATGATCTGAGCCGAAGGCAGTTGCTTAACCAAATGAGCCACCCAGGTGCCCAGAAACACAGTTATTTTTAACTAAACTTCTTATTTTGAGATAATTGTAGATTTACACAGTTTTAAGAAATAATGCAGAGATGTCCTTTATCCAGTTCTTCCAGGAGAAACATCTTATAAAACTATAACACAGTATCATCACCATGACATACCTGCTGTAACATAATGTTTCCTAAACCTCAAAGACCACTCCCCCTACCTCGCTGTTTTTTCCCTCTTCCACCCCGCTTAGCAACCACTCATCTGTTAGCCATTTTTTATCATTCTGTCACTTCAAGAATGGTTTATAAATGGAATCATACAGTTTCTAAAGTTCTGGGATTGTCTTCTTTCATTCAGCATAACTCTGGAGATACATCCAGGTTGCTCCATGTATTGATAATTTGCTCCTTTTGATGGCCGAGTTAGTATTCCATGGATGTGCCACAGTCCAGTCAATCATTCACCCACTGAAAGAAATATGGGTTATTTCTAGGCTTTGGCTATAACAAATAACGTTGCTATAAACGTCTTGTGCAACGTTTCATGTAAAAATAAGTCTTCCTTTTTCTGGGGTGAACACCTGAAAGTTCAATGACTAGATCATACAGTAATTGTGTATTTATATCTTTTTGTTGATTTTTTTTTTTTTTTAAGAAACTGCTGAACTGTTTTCCAGAGTGGCTATACCATTTTACATTCTCAGCAACACAGGAGTGACCCAGTATCCCTACATGCTCACATTTGGTGCAGAGATTATTTATTTTTATTTTAGCCATTCTGATGGGTGTGTAGTGATATTTCACTGTAGATTTAACTTGTATTTCCCTAATACCTTATAATATTGAAGACCCTCTCATGCCTTTTTTTTTTTTTTTTTTTTTTTTGGCTATCGATATGTTTTTCAGTGAAATGTCTCTTCATGTCTTTTGTCTCTTACCTAACTGGATAGTTTAACATTTTGTATGTTAATGTACTCCACTAATGTATGATTCACATTGTTTTAACATACCACACATTATTTGATGGAGTCTATTAATGCATTAGGAAGACAGGATAGGTAATTCCTTGAGGATACTCAAAGGAGGGTCAAAATTTCAGTAAAGGAGCAAGGCTGCAAACCAGAATGTACTTGAGGATGGCATCCATGTGTGGAAGTTTGATATTTGTTTCTCCTTTTATGCTAGGGGAATAGTCACAGTCAGTCATTCTCTTCTTGACTGATATTTGGGTTGATCTTTGCTTAGAACATTTTTAAGTTCTCTGCTTTGAATATTTTTTTCATCACTCCTGGATACACAAGCAAGTATTTTGCAGAAAATGTACAAAGGAGAAACACAACTAATAGAACATGTGTGGCTTCAATTTTACTCAGTACTACCAAGTTATTTCCAAAATTGTTATACAAATTTACACTCCTACCACGAGTGTTCAAAATCTCTCATTGCTTTGTTCTGTATTTTTGGCAATACTCTGTACAGTCTTTTAAATTTGTTGCTGTTGTTTTGGCTTGGTTTGGTTGTTGTTGTTTTGGTACCAAAGGGCCTTTGGAAATTTTTCTCCACAACTGAGTATGCAGTAAGATCTGCCTATGTTCTGATTTGCCTTATCTGATTACTATAGTGGTAGAGTATCTCTACATATGTTCAGTGGCCATTTTGTACCTTGTCTTAGGTAGAATACCTACTCACATCTTTTGCTCATCTGGTTATGCTTTAACAATTTGTAGGAATTCCTTATTCATTTACAGAGGAAATAGGGTATGATGGTTAAAAGTTACAGATTTAAATTTTGAGATTTAATCCAGGCTCATGTCAAGCCAGATTCTAGGATGGGGATACAATCGAGACCAAAGGTGGAAGACAGCCTACATTAGGAGGAGAGGTCCTAGCATCACTTAAGACAGGAGTCAAAGCTGTACATGTATTTAGAGGTAGAAGATGGACACAGTGTTATACGTGGAAAACTAAAAAAAAAAAAAAAAAAAAGAATCTAAAATAGTATTTATCATTAAAAAATATAGATTATCCTTCTCCTACTCAGTGCTTTTCTGGAGAACTGGCATTCTGATAAAGTGTGGGCATCGTTTGTTTTTTTTTTTTTCTCAGTAAAGAGCTATTAAATGAGTTGTCTACAGCACTACGTGCTGTTAATGCTCTTCTCCCTGTGAGATAGGCTGATTATTTGAACATTCATAATGTGGGAAAAGAGAAATGGTGTTTTTTTTTAACAGGATATGTTGACATATCTCAATGCCCTTCTTTTACTTTAAAACTTTTCTAAGTGCTAACTTAAAAGAAAATATAAGTAATTTACACTTTGTGTGTGCAAGATAAAATATAATATGGAGCTATCATTTCCCCAGAGATGTAGGAAAACAAAGTAAATCTACAGAATCCGTCAGTCAGAATAACATTCTGCCATTTATTTGTCTCTAGTTCACTGCCTATGTTTCAATTCATAAAATTTTCTTAGAAATTTAAGAGTGTCTAAGATACACAAAGTCCATATATTTGGGACTAGAAAGTTTGGAGGAAAAAAAATGAGAGATTTTCATGAATACAAGAGACATAAGAAACTTTTCATATGAAATAGAAAGTACTATATCTTAGCTACAGATAAATTATCTGGAGCTCCAGGTCAGTAATAGGCCTTTAATTGTTTTATGAAGTATAAAAACATTTTTCAAGTACTTAAATATCTGTTTAAAAGTATGAGTTTTTCTTAAATGATGTTTATTACTGTATGGGTAGAAGAGTAATGAAAAAGCATAAATGTACTCTAAAGTCACTACTAATTGCGTATCTGTAGAAATAAAATTGTTCATAATCTCTGCACATCTAAGTAAACAAATCACATTGCAAAAAAAGTTCATTTCTATGGTCTCATCATATTTTGTGCTCAAATGTAGGAAGAAAATGAAAAAAATATTTCCTGTAATTGTGACTATTTCATTTTCTTCATGTACCTTCTCTTTAGACATTTCTTGAAATAAAAAAAAAACACCTCAAAAGGAACAAAATTGCTTTGCAAAGGCTTAGCTTGTTTAAAACCATTTGAAGTTTTATTTTCTATTTTTCAATTTATGTGTTTGTGTATGTACATGTTCTTTTGACTACAAAGAAAAATTAGCTCCAGTTCTAATGAAGCTAAGACAGTTAAGTTCAACATTCTACCTTATAATTTAGAGCTTTTCTCAAAAGTAATTTCAATGAACACCCCCCCCAAACCACCACCAATTAAGTCCTCCTCTTGTAACTTAAAAAATTTTCTCACCATTCTGTCATTCAGGAACCACAGGCATCTCTAACTTTGGTGAGATTTTATTTGCTGAATGACCTCCAGTGAAGTTAAAAAGAGTCAAGATAACTCATTAAAAATATGACCCCTAAAATCCTTAGGGCTCCTGAATGCTGATGAAAAGAAATCCATGAATTCACAGAAAATATTATTTTAGCCTTCTTTTTAACCTCAAGTCTCTATGTCACTTCCATGCTAGCACTCAGAATAATGATCCCTCAGCTCATAAAACTGAAGAACTAAGTACACTTTCTTGCCACTAGCAGGTTAGCATAAAAGAGGACAAAGCAATGCACAATGATCAACTACGGAACATAGTAAAGAGCACATAGTTAGTGAAAAATAAAATCTACCAGTATTTGAACCCATATCAAAGTCTTCAATGAGTAATTCCATGTAAATTTAGTATGTATGGTCTGATCCATAAAGTAAATCCATAAATAGAGGTCTCATTGATAAAAAGAACAGTATTTCAGCCAAATCCACCTTAAACATATTATTTTTCCTATTTTTTTTTCAATTCTTAGGAGAATGATATCAACCACAACATGATAGAAGGTTCTAATTTAGGGCCAAAAAGTAGTGGTTTTATATAGAATGAACAATCTATCTAGATTGCATAGGTAATTCTTTCTTCAGCTCCCACTCAATATTTACCCCAAATCTTCCACTTTGCAAATTCCTGTTATTATGTATTAATATATGGTTCACCTTGTTTATATTTAAGCTTCTTGAGATACAGATAATCTGTCTTTTTTTTTCTAACAAGCGTTTTTGTTTTTAATTTAAACATTTCACTGATTTACTATGTAATAATATACTTAGGGTAATCATATGTTCTATCATCCAAACTGGGATACTTTTGAGAGTGAAAGGAGAGCTACTGATAATTACCTGGGAATAGGTTATACAAGGACTATCCCATGCAAAACAGATTTCCATCATCCTATGTCTGTCACAAATCTGTGCAGATCTCTCCAAAGTAGTACTGTCATCACACTCCAAGTATTCATTAGACTTCTGTGGTTAGAGACTAATCTAAATCTTCTCTATGGTAATGGTCTTAACCAAAACAACAAAATGCTATCCTAGAGCTGATATTTTATTTTATTTTTTAAGATTTTATTTATTTATTTGACAGAAAGAGTGATAGAGCATGAGCAGGGGGAGCAACAGCAGGAGAGGGAGAAGCAGACTCCCCACCAAGCAGGAAGCCCAATGTGGGACTCGATCCCAGGACCTGGGGATCACAACCCAAGCCAAAGGCAGATGCTCAACCGATCTGAGCCACCCAGGCGCCCCCTAGAGCTGATATTTTAAAAATGAAGGCAGGAAGACAGGAATTTGGGCAGGCAAGCATACAAGGTTAACAATTATGTTAAAGGTTGCTATAACACCGATATGGATGGGTTAAACAAATTTTAGAGTATCTAAAACCTGTTTGGGAAAAGGTGGGGTGGGCACTGAGTCTTGATGCTGAGGTGATATCTGTGACAGCTGGCCCATCACTGAATCTTCCAGATAACAAACCAAGGCCTTTCCTCTCTCCCTTACCTCACTTAAGTTCCCCTCTCCCTTACCTCACTTAAACCCTTTAAAGGCTAGTGACATACCACGTTGTATTAGTTTCAGGTTTAAAACATACGGATTCAACAACTCTATACTTTACACAAAGCTCACCATGGTAAGTGGTTACCATCTGTCACCATACAACGTATTACAATAGTATTAACTATATTCCCTATACCATACTTTTCATTTCCATGACTTATTTATTTTATAACTGGAAAGTTGTACCTCTTAATCCATTTTGTTTATTCCCTTGCCCGCCTCCCCTCTGGCAACCACCAATTTGTCCTCTCTACTAAAGAGTCTGGGTTTTCTTTGTTAGTTTGCTTTGTTTCTTTAGATTCCATATATAAGTGGAATCATATGGTTTTTGTCTTTTTCTGACCTATTCATTTAGTATAATACATTCTTGGTCCATCCATTTTGTTGCAAATGGGAAAATCTCATTCCTTTTCTGTGGCTATACACACACACACACACACACACACACACACAAACCCCACATCTTCTTTATCCATTCATCTATTGATTGCGATGGGGTTTGCTTCCATACCTTGGCTATTGTAAATAATGTCGCAATAAACACAGGATGCACATATCTTTTCTCTAACAGGTATTTTATACGCCTACAATGAGTCTTCATTATGGCAGACCCAAAATAAATTGTAGTTGTATCCTAACTTCAAGTTAGTGGTAAAAAGTGACAAGTATCAGAAGAATGCATAAAAAGACATCAATTTTTTTAAAGTTATGAATAATAAAGTCATGGATAAGAGCAACAAGATAAATGTGCATGATAACATGTTTATATTTGCTTGATGAGAAATATTTTAAGGTGAAAACTAAATTTAGCAATGGTGTTAAGTTAAAAACCTTGTCCTGAGAAAAGATGAAGAATCATGTCCTCAGAAGAGGAGGAGGATGACCAGAAATCAGAGCTGAGACTTTCAGCGAGGCAAGTAAAAGAGTATAACAGACACTTTTAATGGGGACAAAAATTGGTTCTTGGGAAGTAAAATTTTAGATATCACAATGGTTTGTGGCCTCCCAAATCTCAATATTACTGAGAAAAATCTTATTCTTCAGTATTTAATTAATCCTATCTTTTTTTAATCACATAAGCAGCATTGACATGGAGTTCTTAAAAATTACATAAAGTGTATGCAAGATGAGTTCTACAAAATATTGGTAAATGAATGGTGCTGAATAGAGAAGCTTCTCTTGATTGATTGCTCAATATTAAAGTCATCATGAAAGGTGGCCATTGTGTGTCTTTGGCTGCCATTAGCTGTCTTTATCAATACTGTTTATATTTGATCTTAAGAGATTTTGTGCATAACTTGGGCTATGAGAACTAAATAAAACTTATACGTATTTTTAATTTAATTCTACAAAAGCTGCACAAACCATCATGTCAATTACTGAAAATAAAATTGTCCACAATACCTGAATGAATACATAACAGCTCAGTTAGTATTCGTTTCCCATATCAAGCAAAATTTAAAAGCTAAATACATTAAAAATAATCTTTAATAATTTAATTTTCAAGTGTTTTCCTTTTGCTTTTCAAAAAGCAATCTGAATTATTTTTAAATTTGATTACACAGCTATTACTAGTGTTTATACAGTTAACTAATTTCTAATTATAATTTGATGTATTACAATTTATTTACTGTAAATATATTACAAGTTACTCAATAAATGTGGTTATAAAGTTAAGTTAAAGCTACAGTTGGCCCAGGCACTATATGTTCTAGAACCCTTCACCTCAGCTTGCATCCAAGCCAGCCACCTCACCAATGTGATCCTCATGTGAAATGACCAAGGATACCCTGGACAGTACCCACACCATCTCTAATTATCGTGCAAAAGTGGCCCCAGTACAGTGTACCACAGGACTCTCCTGCCAGACCATATCTGTATCAGCTCCAGCTGGCCTGCTAAGGCAGACCCAGCAAAGTGTGTCCTCAGCAGCTCCAGCCATCCTACTAAAGTGGTCCTGGCACAGCATACCCAGGAACTCCAGAGCCTACACTTGGTCCAGTTCCAGGTGTCCTGTCAATGTGGCACTGACACAGCTCACCTGCCAAAGCCACCAGGGACATAAAATTTACACAGGGGATGCTCCTACCCAAGGCCACTCCTTCAAGAGTAGCTATTCTACCTAATTAGTAGAAACAAAAACAGAAAGTCAAACAAAATGAGGAGACAGAAAACTAAGTCCCAAACAAAAGAACAAGATAAAACCCAGGAAAAAAAAAAGACATAATGAAAAAGAAATAAATAATGTTCCTGACAAAGAGTTCAAAGTAATGGTCACAGAAATGCTCACCAAAGTAGGGAGAGGAATAGAGGAACACAATGAGAATTTGAACAAAGACTTAGAAAGTTTATGAAAGAACCTATCAAAGCTGAAAAATACAATAACTAAAATGTAAATATACTAGAGGGAATCAACAGCAATTTAAATGATGCAAAAAAAAAAATGGATCAGTGATCTGGAAGATAGGATAGTGGACATCACCCAATCAGAACAACAAATAGAAAAAATTATTTTATTTTATTTTATTTTATTTTATTTTTTAAGATTTTATTTATTTGACAGAGACAGAACGAGAGAGGGAACACAAGCAGGAGTGGGAGAGAGAGAAGCAGGCTTCCTGTGGAGCAAGGAGCCTGATGTGGGGCTCGATCCCAGGATCCTGGGATCATGACCAAAGGCAGACGCTTAACGACTGAGCCACCTAGGCGCCCCATAGAAAAAATAATTTTAAATTTTAAAGAGGATAGTTTAAGGGAGCTCTGGGACAACATTAAGCATACTAGCATTCACATCATAGGAGTCCCAGAAAGAGAAGAGAGAGAGAAAGAGACAGAGAGAGAGAGAGAGAGAAAGGGGCAGAAAACTTATTTGAAGAAATAATGGTTGAAAACTGCCCTAACCTGTGGAAGGAAAAGGACATCCAAGTCCAGGAAGCACAGAGCATCCCAAACAAAATGAGCCCAAGGAGATCCACACATAGTATAATTAAATGGCAGAAATTAAAGGAAGCAAGAAAAAACAAGTAGTCACATACATGGGAAATCGCCTAAGACTATTAGCTGATTTTTCAGCATAAACTTTACAAGAGAGAAGAGAGTGGCAGGATATATTTAAAGAACTGAAATGGAAAGACAGCCAGAAATACTGTACCCAGAAAGGTTATCATTCAGAACTCAAGAAGAAATAAAGATTAAAAAACAAACAAACAAAAAAACTAAAGGAGCTCATCACCATTAATCAGGCCTTAAAAGAAATGCTAAACAGTCTTCTTTAAGTGGAAAAGTAAAGGCCATAACTAGAAATAAGAAACTGTATAAAGGTAAACATATAGTAAAGAGAGTGGATCACTTAAAAAGCTAGTATTGAGATTAAAACACAAAAACAGCAAAATCAACTATAATAAATAAAGTTAATAAAGTAGTGAAAGGATACAAAAAATAAAAAGATGTAAAATAAGACATAAAAATCAAAACATGAAGGGAAGAAGGTAATACTTTTAGAATGTGTCTGAACTTAAGTGACTATCAAATTAAACAGATGCGCTAGCTACAGGTTGATACATATGCACCTTATGGTAACTACAAGCCAAGCACACTAGATACACAAAAAATATAGAGGAAAAAACCTCAAACATAATGCTAAAGAAAATCACCAAAACACCAAGGAAAAGGACCCTGAGAAGGCAGGAACAGAGAAGAACTACAAAAACAAAACAAAACAAAAACAAAAAACCCAAAATGGCAATAAGTACATACCTATCAATAATTACTTTAAATGTAAATGGACTAAATGTTCCAATCAAAAAACATTAGGTGAATGGATAAAAAACAAACAAACAAGCAAAAACACCAAGACCCATCTATATGCTGTCTGTAAGAGACTCACTTCAGATCTAAAACACATATAGATTAAAAGTGAAGGGATGGAAAAAGGTATTCAGGGCAAATGGAAATGTAAAGAGTGCTGGAGTAGCAATACTCACAGAGACAAAATAGACAAAGACTGTAACAAAACGCAAAGAACAACATTACATTATAATAAAGAAGTCAAAGTAGAGGACATAAAATTCATAAATATTTATGTACCCAGCATAGGGGCACTGACTATATAAAGCAATTATTAATATCCATAAAGGGAGAAATTGACAGTAATGCAATAATAGTAGACAATTTTAATACCATACTTACATCAACAGATAGATCACCCAGAAAAAAATCCATAAGAAACCACTGGCCTTAAATGACACATTAGACTAGATTGACTTAATAGATATATAGACAACATTGCATCCAAATGAAGAATAATATACATTCTTTTCAAATGAACAGGGACCATTCTCCAGGATAGTTCACATGAAGAAAAAAATGAAAAAGCAAAAACATAAAGGGTAAACAACATGCTACTAAACAACCAATGAATCAACAAAGAAATCAAATAAGAAATCAAAAATACCTTGAGAAACATGAAAATGGAAATACAACGTTCCAAAATCTGTGGGATGCAGCAAGAAGTGTTCTAATAGAGAAACTCATTAGCAATACAGGTCTACCTCACACAAAAAAAATCCCAAGTCAACAATTTAACTTTACCCTAAGGGAACAAAAAACAAAAACAAAAACAAAACAAGAACAAAGGAAGCCCAAAGTTAGCAAAAGGAAGGGAATAATAAAGATAACAGCAGAAATAAATGAAATAGAGACTAAAAAACAAAACAAAACAAAAACAAACAAAACCCCCACGTACAATTCTATTGATCAATAAAACCAAGAGCTGGTTCTTTGAAAAGATAAATGAAACCTATAAACTAGCCATACTCATCAAAAGAGAAAGAGGACTTAAATAAAATCAGAAATGAAAGAGGATAAGTTACAAGTGATACCACAGAACACAAAGAACTATAAGAGACTGCCACAATTATATGCAAACAAATTGGAAAACCTAGAAAAAAAATGGATAAATTCCTAGAAATGCACACTCTTCCAAGACTGAATCATGAAGATACAGAAGATCTTAGTATGCCAATTATGAATAATGAAAATGAATTAGGGTGAGTGCTATGAACTGCGTAAGACTGTTGAATCACAGACCTGTACCTCTGAAAAAAATAATACATTATATGTTAAAAAAAACAAAGAAGAAGAAGATAGCAGGACAGGAAAAAATGAAGGGGGGGAAATCGGAGGGGGAGACGAACCATGAGAGACTATGGACTCTGAGAAACAAACTGAGGGTTCTAGAGGGGAGAGGGGTGGGGGGATGGGTTAGCCTGGTGATGGGTATTAAAGAGGGCACATACTGAATGGAGCACTGGGTGTTATATGCAAACGAATCATGGAACACTACATCAAAAACTAATGATGTTATGTATGGTGATTAACATAATATAACATAACAGAATAAAATAACATAAGAAAATGAATTAGGAATAAAAATTCCCCTGAAAAAAAGCCCAGGATTGGACAGCTTCACAGATGGTTCTACCAAACATTTAAAGAAGAGTTGGTACCTATACTTCTCAAATTATTCCAAAAAACTGAAGAGGAAGGAATGCTTCCAAATTCATTTTACAAGGCCAGTACTACCCTGATAGCTAATCCAAAGACACCACACAAAAAGAAAATAACATGCCAGTGTCTGATGAACACAGAAGCAAAACCCCTCAACAAAATATTAGCAAACCTAATTCAATACACATTAAAAGGAGAATACATTATGATAAAATGGGATTTATTTCAGGGATGGAAGAATGGTTCAACGCTCACAAATCAACATGATACACCACATCAACAAAATGAAGGATGAAAATCATATGATTTTCTCAACAGATGTACAAAAAGCATATCATAAAATTCAACTTTCATTTATGATAAAAACTCTCAACAAAGTGAGTATAGAAGGAACATATCTCAACATAAGAAAGGACATATATGTCAAACCCACAGCTAACATCTTACTCAATGGTGAAAAACAGAAAGCCTTTCCTCAAAGTTCAGAAACAAGACAAGGATGCCCATATTCAATATAGCGTTAGATGTCCTGGCCACAACAATCAGATAATTAAAAAAAAAAAAAAAAAAAAAAAAAACAGCCAAATTGGAAAGGAAGAAGTAAAACTGTCACAACTTGCAGATGGTATTACACTATAGAAAACCCTAAAGACTCCAACAAAAATACTATTAGAACTAATAAATGAATTCAGTAAACTTGTGGGACACAAAATTAACTTAGAGAAATTCATTGTGTACACTAATAATTATGAGAAAAAGAAATTAATGAAGCAATCTCAGTTACAACTACATCAAAATAAATAAAAAGCCTAGGAATAAATTTAACCAAGGAGGTGAAAGACTTGAATTCTGAAAACTATAAAACACTGATGGAAAAAAAAAAATACTGATGGAAGAAATCAAAGACAACACAAATAAATGGAAAGATATACTGCACTCATGGATTGGAAGAATTAATATTGTTAAAATGTCCATATTACTCAAAGCAATCTACAGAATCAATGCAATTCCCATCAATATACCAATGACATTCTTCACATAACTAGAACAAAGAATCCTTAAAATTTGTATGAAATGATGAAAGACTCAAAATAGCCAAAGTAATCTTAAGAAAGAAGAAAGCTGGAGGTATAATGGTCCTCAATTTCAAGCTATACTACAAAGCTGTAGTAATCAGAACAGTACGGTACTGGCACAAAAACAGACACATAGATCAATGAAATAGAGACCCCAGAAATTAATCCACACATATATGGTCAATTAATCTATGACAAAGGAGGCAAGAATACACAATGAAGAAAAGAAATTCTCTTCAATAAATGATTTTGGGAAAACTGGACAGCTACTTGTATAAGAATGAAATTTAACTGCTAACTTACACCATATACAAAAATAAATTCAAAATGGACTAAAGACTTGAATGTAAGACCTGAAACCATAAAACTCCTAGAAGAAAACACAGACAGTAAACGTTTGACATTGGTCTTAGCAACATTTTGGGGGGGCCAATCTCCTAAGACAAGGGCAACAAAAGGTTAAGATAAACAAATGAAATTATATCAAAGTAAAAATCTTTTGCACAGTGAAAGAAACTGTCAACAAAACAAAAATGCAACCTACTAAATGGGGGAAGCTATTTACAAATCATACATTCAGTATGTGGTTAACATCCAAAATACATAAAGAATTTATACAACTTAATACTAAAAAAAGCAATCTGATTAAAAAATGGGTAGAGAACTTCAATAAACATTTTTCCAAAGAAGACAAGAACAGGGCATGTGAAAAGGTGCTCAATATCACTAAACATGAGGGAAATATGCAAATCACACCAGTCAGACTGGTGTTAATAAACAAAAAGACAAAAAATATAACAAATACTGGGGAGTCTGTGGAGAAAAGGGAACTCCAAAGCACTGTTGGTGGGAATGTAAATCGTGCAGCCACTATAGAAATCATTATAGAGGTTCCTAAAAAAATTAAAAATAGACTACTTATGGTCCAGCAATTTCACTTCTGTTTATTTATCCAAAGAAAATGAACACACCAATTTGAAGAAAAAATGCACCCTGTGGTTATTGCAGCATTTGCAACAGACAAGATCTGGAAGCAAGCTAAGTGTCCAGTGATAGAGAAATGCATCAAGAAGGTCGGGTAGGTATAGACAATGGAATACCACTCAACCACAAAAATGAATGACCTCTTGTCATTTGCAAAATATGGATGAACTTAAAGACTATTACATGAAGTGAAATAAGTCAGACAGAAAAAGAAAAAAAAAACCTGTATGATTTCAATTACATGGGAAATCTAAAAAACAAAACAAAATAAAACAGAAGCAGACTCATAGGTAACAAGAAGCAAACTGTAGGTTACCAGAGGGGGTATGAGTTGGGAGCAACAGATAAATTTGGTAAAGTGGATTAACAGGTATAAACTTCCACTTATAAACGAAATAAGTCATGGGATATAATGTACTGCACAGGAAAAACAGTCAATAATATTGTAGTAACTTCGCATAGTGACAGTTGATAACCAGACTTATCACGGGGATCATTTTGTAACATGTAAAAATATCAAATCACTATGATATATACCTGAAACTAATATTATCTTGTATATCAATTATACTTCAGTAAAAATTAAATACATTCATGGAATATAGTATTTCCTCCAAAAAAGACACAAGGTAAAAATAAGTTAATATATCAGAAACAACTGAAAATTATAAAAATAAATGTAAGCAACACTGCATTAAATAATAGTAACTTCACAGTATCAGATATAAACTTGAGTTAAATTAATGCTTATTTTATTACTTTCATTAATATTGTATCTTTAGTTACTGATAATTGGTAAACTCTGCTGAATACTTCTTATGCTTCCCTACATTCGCGTTCTCATTTGAAATGCCCTCCCTTCTTTCCTCTATTTACCTAAATCCTTCTTAACTGTCAAAATCCAGTTCTTAATTCCTCTAAAGACTTTCAGTTCATAAACATGTTAATAGCTTTTGAATTCCTAGAATATTAAATGTTTTTTTGTATGTAACTGCCATTTAATTATGCCTTTCTTGTACTTTCACTCATTCAATTAAAGTACCTACTATATGCTAGGCACTCTGCTACAGCTAGAAATAGGACAGTAAGTAAGGCAGATGCAGTCTGGGTGTCATTAAAGCTCCCCAGTCATTGGAAAATAGAACTTTGAACACAGAGTCATCCTGCAGTGTAATAGAGCCACGAAAGAAGACCCAGTGGTGTTGGAATACGGTGCCATTCAATGAGGATGCAACCTTGGAGAGGTTCCGGTTCCAAGAACACAGCACAGGAAGTCCCAACTCACCTTCTCTGAAAGAGGATGATTTCAGAAAGAGGACAATTAAATATTGAAGAACACCCAGGGACTAATGGGTGAGCTCTGGTTGTTTCTGATAGAAAGACTGAATGGCATGCTGCTGCTTTTTGCAAACAGTGAATTCCATTCTAAACTCAGAAGCTCCATGTCAGCTAGGCATGTATTTAATAGAAGCTCAGTAAAGATTTGTTTGAATGCACGAACTGGAAGAAAGGGGTGGACAGAGTGAGGACTGAGCCAGAACTCAATATTTGCAAAGGGAAGTTGTAGTCCTCAAATAAAGAGATTCTTACCAATAGACTGTGTAAGTTAGTACATAGTATATCCCAAAGTGCCCAGATTTTCTTTATGTGTCACATAATGCTATCCATAGAAGTGGAATCACAGCAGAATTTGCGGAAGGTCTTCATTGAAACAATTCACATGTTAATAGAAAATATTCCTGACTTTTTTAGAAGATGTGAAGAGATGCGCTAATCTGGAAAATGTGAATTTAAGCCTACATATTTCTTCATTGTTGAAGAAATTTTAAAGATTTTGTTTTAACTGGAATTCACCAAAGACTGCAAATAAGAATATGTGATATATTCATCTCCTACAGAGCAAAGATTGCTAACATTATTAGAATTTTGTTTATTTTGATAATGCATATGAGGGTGAATCATGGGGGTTTTCTCTGCTTGGACTCTGTGATCTATAATTAGTAAACACAGATTGCCAATCTTGTAGCAGCCTCTGAGTCAAAGATGTGATTTCAGTTAGAATAATCAGCCCACAGATAAGCAGTTCTAACTTATTTTGGTAGAAGCCTGTGTCACAAACTGCATGGAAAATTAACAGAGCAGGCATTAAAAATTAACTGATGAGAACTTGATGAATTCAGATTTACTACCATGTGCTGAAGACTATTATGATTTTTCAGGCAATGTCCTTTAAAAAAGTGAAATGTAGTGAGAGAACAAAGGACTGTTTTCCCATAATAAATTTGTTTGAAACAGTGAAAATGCCAGCATCATCAGGAAATAAACAAGTGAAATTAACTGGTACATGGGATTCCTACAGAGACCAACTCTCTACACAATTGCATCTATGACTTTTCTGTGGACAAATGAATGATAAACCTGTGAAAACTAGCTAATTACATCTTAAACTAGGTAAATTGCAATAATTTTTCTTCTCTGCCTTCTCCCCTATCTTATATTACACAGAAAATCGATAGCTATGGCTACTTATGATATGTGAAAAAACACTCCATAATCTGGGTGACAAATCTCAATATATTCATCTACTAGCAGCCAATCTGTAAATAGCTGATGGTACCTGGCTGTAAGCCTGATATCTGGCCTGCTGAACCAGCTCTTTGCTGTGGCATCACCTACACCTATGTACAATTAGTCTGTTCTGAACTTGGTTCAGATAGAATGTTATCTTCAGTGTCTTTGTGTCTCAATTATTGGGAACTGAAGGTACACTGATGTTTCTTAATAAATAAATGTAAACGCTGAACACATAAGACAGATACCCTTATAAAATTTAAAAAAACTTCAAGGCTCCTTATACATAAAATATTGCTTTTCAAGAGACTGTAACACGGATGAGAGAAATACATCTTTATTTTCACTACCTTCAACTAAAATTTGGTGTTTTCTTTAACCACGAATGCAAGCAACAAATCATGGTATTAGTAGTACCTGTGACTCTCTCACCCATAATAATAATAAAAAATGTCTTATTATCACGTTACACTGCTGGGGATATCTCAAAAATATCATTTATGTTTATTAGTCCTTTAAAGTTATAATAGTTATCCCATCCTCCTTCAGATCTTATCATTTAACATACATTCATTAAGTCAAATTTTGGGATTTAAAAATATTTTAATAATTAGCAGTGTTTCCTTTGTAATTCTAGCATTTTGGTTCATACATTTAAAACAGTATTACGAGGGACGCCTGGGTGGCTCAGTCAGTTAAGCGTCTGCCTTCGGCTCAGGTCATGATCCCAGGGTCCTGGGATCGAGTCCCGCATCGGGCTCCCTGCTCAGCGGGGAGCCTGCTTCTCCCTCTGCCTTTGCCTCTCTCTCTCTGTCTCTCATGAATAAATAAATAAAATCTTTAAAAAAAAAACAGTATTACGAGAACTAAGACGTTCATCAGACTTCCAAAGAGATCTGTGACACACACAAACACATATACACACATGATAATTGAGAACCGCTGGGGGGCGCCTGGGTGGCTCAGTTGGTCAAGCGACTGCCTTCGGCTAGGGTCATGATCCTGGAGTCTCCGGATGGAGTCCCACATCGGGCTCCCTGCTCAGCGGGGAGTCTGCCTCTCCCCCTGACCCTCTTCCTTCTCGTGCTCTCTCTCATTCTCTCTCTCTCAAATAAATAAATAAAATCTTAAAAAAAAAAAAGAACCGCTGGGGTGGGGGGCCTAGGTGACTCAGTGGTCTCTGTTTTCAGAGGGAAAAATTGTTATTGACCAAGTATGATCATACTACAAAGCAAAGAGAGAGGAAGATCCCCAAAGAATAGATGTTTGCAAAGGTTTTAAAGATTTCATGTTTGAACAAAAATTAATATAACTAAGAGGTTTTATCTAGTTAGCTTTGCTCTTAATAAAAATCAAATCATTGTTTCTAATTCATTCTTTCCTCACTGACATTAGAATGCAGCTATTAAATATGATTTTGAAATTTTTGAATTATGTTAGATATGAGGCAGAATGATTTAGATACATATATAATTACTGTTATAAGCTGTTGACGTGCTAAGTTAGAAAACAAATAAAACTGTAATAGTTGTTGAACACAAAGTAATCATTCCCCTCTCTAACATATGTGGATCAGAGCCACTGAAAAACACGGATAGTCAGTAATATCACTGCTTCCTGGATATGAGAATGTTTTAAATTCTAATAGCAGAAGTTGAATGCAGTGGCTTGGAGGATGGATTCTGGAGTTAGAATTGGCTTTTAATGCTGATTATACCATTTACCATTTATGTGACCTGGGTCTCAATTTTGTGGCCTGAAAAATTAGGACAAAATATCTACCTCGCAAATTTATTCTGAAGATCAGTGAGTTAACAAGCATAAAAGAATTAGCACATCATACGGAAAAAGGGAATCGGTTCACGACTTGGAACCGATCACAAAATTGGCAGCAGTAGTGGGAAGAGACATGGAAGGGAAATAGCAGAAAGGGTATGAAAATACTATTTAGAATTGGCCATATGATTCTCTTGCAAGCAAAACTACTGGAATCAATTAAGCGAAACTGTCAGCATCTTAACAGAAACCCTCTCTTCAGGACACGAGAGACTCCAGGGACACTGACTGCTCAAGAGCTCTCGTGGGTAGCATGTGAGGCATCAGAAAAAGGTAAATGATGTGGGGGGCGGGGGGAAGCAAGAACTTCAGAAAAATCTCAGTCAGAAATAAGCCTGGAACAAATATTGCCACGTTCTCCAAGATGATAAAAAGGAACATTGATTTTACCTAAATCAGGGCACGGTGAGCTTGTGGCAACTGATTTAATAAAACTCCGGAGGTGCTGATATCTTGTGTGCTAGAGCTTAAAATGCAAAAATAAAACAGTTTTCTCTCTCAGTTTGGTCTGGGTCAATAATAGAATATAGCCAAAATTATGTAGATGGAATTGCTAACATGCTGAAACAATTCTGGAAAAGCAAGTGAAGTTTGGCACTAAAGACTTAGCTTAATGGATTTATAGTCTCAAATCTATAAGACAGTCTTTGAGAAATCAATTTTCTATAACCAGATTCTACATATCCTCTCCATCCATGTTCCCTACATTCTTTTCTCTGAAATAACAAATAAAATGCCAAGATGACTAAAATAATATCAGATGTTCAGTAGGCTGAAGAGATCAAAACACGCCGAAACCCGAAAATGTATCTTACACACTCCAACAGTTGGATACCCGTAGTGTTAGCAATTCATTGTAAATCTCCTCAGATGAAGACTGAGGATGTGTGAGCATGTGTGTCGGGGATGGCGTCCGTCTTGGTGACTTAGGAAGGATGGGAATGTTCACTCTTGTTGGTTAACCCTTACACACAACTGAGGTTCATTGTTCACTAGACTGAGGATAAAAGCAAAACCAGGACAACCACCATTTTCTAAATGGGCAAAGGAATCTGGCCTTTCATTTGTTGATTTGACATTTCTCGCTGCCTAGTGAACAAAATCTGTATTTCCATATTGAATAGGATCTTCAGATAGAATTTCCAGGTAGACAAATATCACAGCTCTAAATGAGAAATCAGAAAAAAAAAACTGGATTCATATTCTTTTTCTTAAAATGCCATCTGAGCTGGGGCAAGAAGTATAACCTCCTAATCTTAGCCCCTTCATCTGTAAATGAATAGTTTAGATTAAACAAATTACGGGCGACCCCATCTGCTCTCAAATTCTCTGAACCACTAAGCAAGATAAAACAATGAACTAATTTAGTAATGGTCTTTCAGCATAACTAGGTTGCTATAATCAGGAGGACTCTCCTGAAATACATTATTTTTCTCCACTCCTGGCTTTTTTTCTATCGTAACAGTATAACAGCCCTGAATGCCTTCAGTCAAATATATTAAAATTCCCTACAGCACACAGTCATCTCGATTAAAATATCAACAGTTTATTACAGTTGGAGTAGTTCCAAAACATGATAATGCTCTTCAGGTAGCAGGTATTCCTGAATTTTATTCAAATGGCTAGCTGAAAAGATGTAAAAGTCTTTTGTTTCCAAGATGAGGCTAGACAGACTTTTACCCACAAAAACAAATTGTCAAGCACAAGTAAATTTAAAAACCCTTCTAAAATTCTTCTTTGTGTATTAAAGTCTACATATTACTCATCGTTAATTAACCCCATCACAAAACAAGTCACTAGAAAAATAGGTAGAATTAAACATAATTGTAAAACCAAGTTGACTTTTATGTAGTACAACTTTGTTCTACCACTGAGTACTTGTCTCCTTTTTTGTTTTAAATCTTAGATGGCCTGAAAAGAAATACATTTAAGTTTAATGAGAAATTTAATACTGAATGCAAATGATTAAAAGGTAAGTGAAAGGCAAGTAAAAATGATAGATGTTATCAAGAATGAATATACTATTAAAAAAAAGGAATTACTAAATTCAGGAAAAGACCCAACCAATGTATTTTAATTTATCAACATCCAATTTTCCTCCATAGAAAGACAGAAACAAAACTGATTATGTAACATTTTAATCTTAATTTTTTAATCACCTGCGTTCAAGTCCTAGATCATCCACTCACTTATAGCCTTGAACTTAAGTCCCTCTGAGTTTTGACTGACTCACCCTAAGTGAAGGCAATGAAATCACAGAGATCACAACCAGTTCCCATGGACTAAATCCTACTCACAAAGTGGTTTGGCCAAGAAATGAGTGATAGCTATATCTTTCTATGTGGTAAACTATTTGATTTTATTTAAAAAATTAGTTATACTTTAAAAAGTTATTTCTCTTGAAAAATTCATTTATTGTATGTGTTTTTTTATGCATATAACTAAAGCAAACTCAAAGGAAAGAAAAATAAGTGAATTTCTCAATAAAATACTTTTCCATCTTCTTGTAGTTTACCCATCACTTCAAGACACAAAGATTACATGTATTCCAGATACATCACTGTAGTGAAAATTACTTCTCATGTGACTATAAGAAATATAAAAGAAAAATATAATATATAGAATATGTAAAATTGTACTGTTCTTTACAAAATGTTTCCTAAACAAATAGTTTTGCTTTCCTGATATTTCCCTAAATCCTCTCCTTTATTACAGGAGTAATTTAAGAGTCATACATATCCATGCTAGGAACTATTACTGGTTTTGTTTTCCTAAAAAGGAAAATATTCCATGATTTTTACCCAGTGAAAATGGATGGCACTAAAATAGAATCTACATTTCATTAAAAAAGCAGAACTCATTAGTATCAGTGAAAAACTCTTGGGAATAGGGGTGAGGATAAAAACATAAGTTTTGGATGTAAACATACCTGGATTCAAAGTCCCAGTCTGTCACTGACTGGTTATGTCGCATATAGGATGGTTAGGTTATTTCTGAGACCCCTTTACCCGCCCTTCAGTGAAATGGGGCTTGCATTCTTTAACACAGAGGGTTGTGCTAAGAATTACATGAAATAGTATTAAATGTTGATGTTCAATAAATGTTACATAGTTGGGGTTCAATGAATGTATCTACTATTGTGTTTGTGATGTGTAATCAACACTACCCTTTAAAACTACATTGTCATTAAATTACTGCTCAATGGTTACATGCCTTTTGCATGACTGCATGTATATATTTCAGAGTTAAGATTACAAATTTTCCAGATCAGACTTTTTATTGAATTATAATTGATACATATTAGTTTCAGGTGTATAGCATAGCGATTCAATATGTTTACATATTATGAAATGATCACCTGGAGAGGTCTAGTTACCATCTGTTAGTATACAAACTTACTACAATGTTATTGACTATATTCCCTATACTGTGCATTACATGCCCATATGAGTTATTTATTTTATAACTGGAAGTTTGTACATCTTAATCCCTTTTGCCTATTTCAACTGTCCCCTGACCCCTCCCCTCTGGCAATCACTAGTTTGTTGTCTACATTCTATGAGTCTGTCTTTCTGTTTTGTTTTTTTCATTTGCTTTTTTAGATTCTACACATAAGTGAAATCATATGGTACTTGTCTTTCTCTGACTTATTCACTTAGCACAATGCCCTCAAGGAGCATCTGTGTTGTTGCAAATGGCAAGATTCCATTCTTTTTTTATGGCTGAACAATATTCTGTTATATAAATATACGACATCTTCTTTAACATTTATCTATTGACGGACACTTAGGTTACTTCTGTATCTTTGCTGTTGTAAATAATGCTGCGATAAACGTGGGCATGCATATTTATTTTCCAATCAGTATTTTTGCTTTCTTTGTGTAAATACCCGTAAGTGGAATTGCTGCATCAGATGGTAGGTTCTATTTTTAATTCTTTGAGGAAAACTTTACTGTTTTCCACAGTGGCTGCACCAGTTTGCATTCCCACCAACCGTGCAGGAGGCTTCCCACATCCTCACCAACACTTGTTATTTCTCGTGTTTTTGATAAAAGCCATTCTGACAGGTATGAGTTGATAGCTCACTGAGGTTTTGATAAGGCAGCATCTAGAGGAGAGCATCTAGAGAGCATCTTGTTTATCTTATCCATTTAGCTACCCCATATCTTTTGACTGAAGAATAGTTCATTTACACCTAAAGTAATTATTGATAAGTACTTACTTACTGTCATCTTGTTAATTATTTTCTGGCTGTTTTTGTTGTTCATCTCTGTTCTTTTCTTGGTTTGTTCCTTTGTGTTTGTTTTCTTTATATTTAGAGTCCTTTGTCTTTTACCTTTGTGTTCTTAACTGTAAGTTTTTTCTTTGTGGTTACTGTGAGGTTCACCTATAACACGTATGTAACAGTCTCCTTCAAGTTGACAGTAAGTTAATTGTGAACATATTCTAAAGCTTTATATTTTTACTCCCCTGTGCATTTCATATTTTTGATAACACATTTTACATCTATTTTATTTATCCCTTAACTAATTACTGTAGTTTTATTTAATTTTACGTCTTTTACCCTTCATACTCTCTTTGTAAGTTGTTGAACCACTACCTTGATTACTTATCTTTTCCAGTTCCATTTTTAACTTTCATATGTTTTCCTACTAGTATTTGCGTCTTTTTCTTTTGAGCTCAGAAAACCCCCTTTAACATTCCTTTTTTTTTTTTGATGTAGTGTTCCATGATTTATTGTTTGCATATAACACCCAGTGCTCCATTCAGTACGTGCCCTCTTTAATACCCATCACCAGGCTAACCCATCCTCCCCTCCCCCTCCTCTCTAGAACCCTCAGTTTGTTTCTCAGAGTCCATAGTCTCTCATGGTTCGTCTCCCGCTCTGATTTCCCCCCCTTCATTTTTCCCTTCCTGCTATCTTCTTTAAAAAAAAAAAAAAAAAAAAACATATAATGTCTTATTTGTTTCAGAGGTACAGTGTAAGACTGTTGAATCACAGACCTGTACCTCTGTTAACATTCCTTTTATGGTCAGGTTCAGTGGTGATGAACTACTTTAGCTTCTGCTTCCTGGAAAACTCTTAATCTCTTCTTCCGTTCTGAATGATAAGCTTGCCAGGTAGAGAATTCTTGGTTGGGATTTTTTCCCCTTCAGCGCTTCAAATATATCATGCCATGCATGCCCTTCTGACCTGTAAAGTTCCTGCTGAGAAACCTGCTGATACCCTGTAATGGTTCCCTTTTATACAGTGGGTTGCTTTTCTCTTGCTTTTAATTTCTTCTCTTTATTATTAATTTTTACCATTTTAATTATAATGTGTCTCGGTGTATTTCTCTTTGGGTTCATCTTTTCTCTTTTTCAGAAAGATTTGTTTATTTATTTATTTATTTGAGAGATTGAGAGAGAGAGAGAGCAGAGGGAGGGGCAGAAGGAGAGAATCTTGAGTAGTCTTTCCGCTGAGCATGGAGCCCGATGTGGGGCTCGATCCAACAACCCATGAGATCACGACCTGAGCCAAAACCAACAGCTGGCCGCTCAACTGACTGAGCCACCCAGACACCACTGGGTTCACCTTATTTGGAACTTTCTGGGTTTTCTGGACTTGGATATTTGTTTCCTTCCCGGAATTAGGAAAAGTTTTCTGCCATTATTTCTCTGAGAATTTTTCTAGCCCTTTCTCTTTCTCCTCCTTCTGGGACTCCAATAATGAAAATGTTATTCTGCCTGATACTGTCCTGGAGGTCCCTTAAGGCATCCTGTCTTTTTAAAATTCTTTTTTGCTCTAATTTTCAGCTGTGATTGGGTGTTTTCCTTTGCTGTGTTTCTGGTTCACTGATTCATGCTTCTGTTCCATCCGTTCCGTTGTTGAAACCCTATAATGTATTTCTCTGTGTAATTTTAACCTCTGCTTGGTATTTTCTATTTTCTGTCACTTTGGGGTTTTTTTGTTTTGTTTTATTTTTTTCTTTTTCTTTTTTCTGTCACTTTGTTGAAGTTCTTGCTGTGTTCATCCGTTCTTCTCCCAAGATCAGTGAGCATCTCTATGGCCATTACTATGAATTCTTTATTAAGTTTGTTGCTTATTTCAGTTTCATTAAAGTCTTTCTCTGAGCATTTTCCTTATTGTTTGGTTTTGAAATACATTCCTCTCTCTCCTCATTTTGCCTCTGTTTCTCTCTCTATATTAGGTGGAATGGCTACCCGCTCAGTCTTGAAAGGGTGGTCTTGTGTAGGAGTTTTCCATGTGATGCAGAAGCACCATCTTCCCTGGCCACTGGAACCAGGCACTCTATGGCTGCGTGAGTATGCCGACTCTGATAGGGCCACAGTTGCTGTGCAGGGAGATGGGGGCTCACATCACTTAACCATCCCAGTTGTGCACAGGGTGGGTGGGGTTAAGGGCATTCATCTGCCTTGTTGTAGCTCCAATAATGCACAGGGTGAGTGGAACGAGGGGTGTGTCCCCCAGCCTGCTTATGCGTGGGGAGTGCAGACCATGCCCCACACGTGTTAGCTAGAGGGAGGGCACCAAAAATGACACCCATTTGTTGCATCACCAGGAAGTCAGGAGGAATGGCAAGAATGGCATGCACCAGCACTTCCATCCCTGGATAAAGTCCTCACGGGGTCCTGCCTCCCTGGCAGTCATTTTAAAATTAGTAAGTGGATCTCCCTTGCTGGTCTAGGTACTTTTCAGTCTGTTCCTCTTGTGCTAGATCTCAGTGTGAGTGGGTGTGCTTGTGAGCCCTTTTAGAGTGGGGTATATGTTCCTTATAGTTCAATGATTCTCCTGGTCTTCATCCCCATTTATTTTTAAAATCAGGCATTTGGCAGGCTCATCTTTCTGGTGCTAGCCCTCAATGTCAGGGTGCCTGATGTAGGGAACAAGCCCTTCATTCCTTGAGGGAGAATTCTAAATTTTGGTGATCCTTCCCAATTGTGGGGTCACCACATCTGGGATAGGGTCCCAGGGAGGACATGTCTCTACCTCTCCTGTCCTTCTCAAAGTGTCTCTTTTGTCTTTTGTTGTGGAAATGCTAGCCATCTAGTTCTCAGGGATTTTTGTTTGTTTGTTTGTTTACGGAGGAAAACTATTACATACACAGCTATAAATTTGTTGTGTCCAAGGAAGGAGTTGTGTTTAGGGTCTTCCCACACTGCCATCTTGAACGACACCCCCTTTCCCAGACTAGAATTTATTGCCATGCATGTAACCCATAACAGCCATTCCTTCATAAGGACTGTCCCAAAAAGGGGTGCCTTGAGCCTGGCAGTGGGCTCTAGGAGGATACCTCTCCTTTTCTGCAATCCCTTCTCTGAAGAACTCAGAGGGACATTAAGATTAAAACTTCAAGATCTTGCTCTCAAGATTTTATGACCTACCTGTTGAAATAGGATAAATGTAATTGAACCTTTAGTGAGAAAGAAGAATTTCTGGAGCTGTGAGGGATACTCTGAGAAGGAGAAATCATGGTGGGCAAAAGTGGTCAAGGAAAGTTTTGTGAAAAGCTGAATCTGCCACATTGTGTTAGGTTTGGTATGGAGGCAAAAGAGGGAAACACAGAAGGAGACATTCCTGAGAATAGACAGGGGAGACTGAGCCGGAGGCAACACATGCATAAATTGAGACCATTTCAAAAGAGATAAGTAAAGAAAGAAAGAAAAGACAGAATCCCTGCCCCTATTGTGTTTGCCATCTGGCTAGGATGCTTTCAACCTAATGAGCAGGTTAAAATCCAGCATGGTTCCACAGAGAGAGCAGCCTAAGAAGGACTTTGTAATGATGATCAAAAATACGTATCATATTAATTACCAAAATAAAATGATTGCCCTAAAATTCCTGAATGTAAATCAATATATGCGATGAAAGATTTCTCTTTGCAAAAAATGTCACTAAAGGAGAATAAGCATACTTTTTTTTTGTAACAAGTGTTACTGTGTTTTAAAAAATATGGTAGGAAGATAGTTCTTTAAAAATGCTGTTAAATGCACATAGGAATCAGTTGGAGGAACCACAGGAGTTCAACCTGACTTCACAGGAAGACTTAGAGAGCAAAATAGCTTAACTTCACATTTCATGGTAAACGTTTGTTCCTCTGATGTAAGAGAGATTAAAGGTGAACATGAGAGAAGCAAATACTAACAGCAAAACCCACAAAGTGGTGCAAAATCCTTCAGGTGCGAACTCCTTCACTGTGTAACCAAGCATCCCGTTCAGTAGTGTGCGAGCAAAAGACTCTTGTGAGAACTTTCAGCATTACATTTAAGCTTCTCTATTTAAATATAAGCATAACTCACTGCAGTATTTGCTGCATGTATTTTATCAGGCAGGCATTTCTGATTATAGAAGAACACGAACTTATAAAGTTACCTCAGGTTTCGGATAAAACACAGACTATGTAGCCATGAGCTCTTCACACACTGGAGCCCTTTGGTATTCTAGTCAGATGTTCTCCAACGGCACCAGGGCACTCCAGCAAAGCTCATGTGTGATAAAACAGCAGTGGCCTCCAGAGTATGTTTTTAAAGTCAGCTTTCTCAGATTTCTCACTAGATTCTCGAAATGAACACACACACACACCACACACACTCATCTCCTTTTTGCTGCCGCTTTAACCTGCCAAAGAGCAGAGGTGTATGAACCAAATCTTATTAATATTAACATATACTTTGTTATTTTGTTCCCTGAACACTGTCACTTTGTTATACTCAATTAAAGCCCTGACAGAAACATCCAATTAATCCTCACTAAGAAAATGCATTATGGTGTCATAGTTAATAAGTAGTTCAATGTAATCACACCTTGATCATTCTTCTGAGTGGTTCAGTCCTTGGCACGGTGTCTAATATTAGCTCCCCTTGTGACTGCTCACACAGGAGTTAAAATGGATAGTTTCTCTCCCTTCAGATGTACAAACAATCTATTTTCTTTTACTGAAAAGGACAGGCAAGGAAATGCCAAGACAGCAAGAAGAAATTTGAGTCTTCAACTGAATGTTATCATAAAAAGAATCTCTGGGATTCAGTCATAACCACAGGGTATGATGTGGAGCTCAAAGCTCGCTCCCATGCCCCACTTATCAAACCCCACAGAGCATTTGAACCCCAAGTAGAAGCTCCCCACGATAAAAGGAAGCTTTCTCTGGCCAAGTTAGACTAATTGTGAAAACTCTCTTTGGCCGTGGGCTGCCCGTAGGAATCTTTGCTAAGTTTAGAGGGATCACAGACAAAGATCCTACCTTAATGAGGATCTGAATGGACCCCGTGGCTTTTGCAGATATGAAATACCAGAAGCTTAGGGTGCAGGCAGCGCTGGATTCTTGCCACACGGCACTCCTGAGGTGTGCTTCTTCGCCCTGAAGGCCCACTGGAGTAGCCTCCAGATACAAGAAGTGCCCTAGGAAGAAGGACAGCGTTCAGAAAGAACAGAAACAACAATGAGGGAATCATTTTAGCTTTTCCATCTTAGTTAGGGTTTTTAATTATATTTCATAGGATATGAGCTGTCAACGGCATTTCCATCTGAAACAGAAAGAAAATCAAATAGCCTTGCTTCTAGCTCACGGACAGAACAATTTCCAACTGTCTGTGCTTTGAGCAAAGTACTTCACAGTATGCAGATCAACTGATGTGACAGGATATTTATGGTGCTGAATCAACAAGATAGTTATAGAAATCATTTAATGGACTCCCTATACTTTCCAGTTCCTGTAAAACAATGCAAAGGTATTACCAATGAAAAATAAAGGAATTACAACGTACTTCCAAAAATGCAGTCATCTACTGAGTGCACAAATAAAATGCTGAGAATCTTAGTATGTAACATGGAAGATAATGAGTTTTATATTTATGTATCCAAATACTCAACACATTTTATCAACGCACAGCTGAGTGTTTGCATGGAGCTCAGACCTTCATTTCTCTGGTGTGGTCAGTTTGGCTTGGAGGGTTCTGTTGCATCATAGGCCTGAGGAGTTGCTACTCTTAGACACCTTCTTTCTATTCTGTGGCTTCCAGGGATTCAGGGTCCTTTCTTTATTCTGCTAACATCCTTTGTCCTTTGACCAATGAGTCTGAGACCAGACCTCATCTACTCACTGCAAAAACGAAGCATTCCCAACACGTCTGACATGTGTGACTTTACAGTTATCTGCACGTTATCCCCTTTAGCTTTCAAACCTGCTTTCCCTTCATACGTATCATCTCATTTCTCTAATCCCTGCTTGGTACACAGGGAAAACGGGGTTCTCTCCACATGCAGATGAGAAATTTGAGAATCTGAAAAGCTATATGACATGCTAACGATCCAATGAGTGGCAGAATTCAGGGTTATTAATTATAAACATGGGTCATTTAGGAAAGGTGCCCAAAGGCAATATACATTATCATCCATCTACAACTATCAGAACAATATTAAAATTTGGTTACTCCCTGCTATGTGTTGAATTATGCCCCTCCCCGAAGATGGTGAAGTCCTATTTCCAGTCCCTGTGAAAGTGACTTTATTTGGAAATAGGGCCTTTGTGGATGACCAAATTAAAATGAAATCATCAGAGTGGGCCCTCATCCACATGAAGACTGTGTGGTAATGAAAAGGGTAAATTTGGACACAGAGACAGATGTGCATAGAGGGAAGACAATGTAAAGACACAGGAGAACGCCATCTATAAGCCAAGTAATGTGTGAGACTACCAGAAGCTCGGAGAGAGGCACAGAATAGGTGATTCTCCCTCACAGCACTGAAAAGGAACCAGTTCAGCTGACACCTTGATTTCTCCCATCTACCTTCTAGAACTGTGAGATAATGTCTATTATAGTTTTACAATTCCAGTACTTTGTGATGGCAGCCCCAGGAGACAAATATACTCATCAGATATATTTGACTCACTTGCCACGGCCCCATGGTAGTCTCAACAGAGCTCTCCAGTTGCTGTCAAGGAAGACAATGAGATGCTCACTGTAAATATGAGGAAAGCCTCATAACCTACCATTTTTGTTTCCAACTGTGTGGTCTTCGGGAGGTCTTAGGCCCTGATGAGAGCCAACTCCCAAAGCCCAGTCAAAGTTTTCAGCCAGGGAGTTTTGCCAACCACACCAGCCTTTCTCAAAAGTACAGGAGGTACCACATTCATTTTCATCCGTATCATCTCCACAGTCATCTACAAAATTACAGCTTTGCTCTGGTTTATAACATTTGCCATTCTGACATTCCTGATAGCCAGGAGGGCAGCCTAGAAAACAGAAAATAAATGAAGATGAGGAAACACTACTAACACATCACTAAGCTTAAAAGCTAGTAAGAGTAGATTCACTTTAACATATAAAGAAACATGGTGTTCTCAGGAGTATGAGTTATCTGATCCCCATCCCTCCAGGGTTCTGGCCAATAGATCACTCACAAGGAATATTCAAAATGAAAAAAAAATCAAGTATCATTTTATTGATCTAGGAAAGTACCCCAAGACTCTTAAAATACAGCATTTCCCATAAGCTAAGTTCAAGAATATAAATTAAATCTGAAAGCCAGTGAGGCTTTCCATTTTTTATCCTGAAACAAAATCTTTAGGGTACTAAGGGCTTATGTACTATGGTGTATTTGGAAGTATATTCCACTACCACCCATGAATTTTAATATTTATCAGAAACCAAATATATATATATATATATATATATAATTTCCACAGAAGCAGGGGTATGAACATATAAGTAATATTCAACTTTCTAACAGATTTTTCTCCAAAATGCATTTATATCTGTCAATTGTTTAGAATTTTAGAAACAATTTCCCTACAAAGAAATGTAAACAATAAAGTTTTATTTTCCGCTGATTCCCACCCCCCGACCCCCAGAAAGCTTAAAATAAAGAGCAATGTTTTTGAAGACCTGAGTTTGAACTCTGGTATTATCCTTCTCGGGTATGAGATTTGGATCATCCTACCATTGATGAGTTTAGTTTATCTAAAAAGAGAGAAAAAAAAATAGTACAACCTACAGAAGTTAAGCTAATTAAAGAGACTATTGTTGATATCCCCAGGGCCTAGAACAGAGCCTGGCCATTCATAAATGATCAGAAAATATTACTCAAATACATGAATGAGTAAAATACAGTGCTCTGGAAATGACAAAGCAGTTCAATATGCATATTTACGGTATTATTATTATCCTGCTCCAATATTATAATAGGGTGTAACACCAGGGTAACAATATTTTAGTAGAAAAATTCATTCAAAGATCCACCTTAGGATATCCACTACCCAGTTGCTCTGTGACACTACAGTACCAGAAATATTCTCTTCCTTCCTGTCTTCCCCATCTGGTACGTACGGAAACTGATAATGCCTCCCTATTTTATGTCTATGTGGTAGCTTCCATGGCCTGGGGTTGTCTGGCAGCTGAGGACTAGTGTGGATTAGAGCTGGGAGTGATTCAGGGATTCACTAGAAGGTGTTCTGAGAGCTGAAAACTGCTGATAAAATCTCATAAAGAAGCTTTCATGTCCTAGATCAGTCCTACATTTTAGAAAATAGATGGCTAGGAGGGAGGAAGTGGGAGGAAATGGATGGGTTGCCCTGTAGAAACGACTGGGGAGAGGACTAGTGTTCTGAAAGCTTCTAGCCATTTTGCACGCTAAGCTGTTTCTGGACTGTTTGTTCAAAATTGCCTAATTAAACGCCCTTTACACTTGCAAAGCCTTTGAAAATAAGTTTCAACCATGCATTCTGCCTCTAACAAAACTTTCTTGTCTGGGTTAATTGCTAACATTTTCCTTTCTCGCAGCATGGGATTAAACTATTTTTATTTAGCTGCCCAGTTCAGTTTTAGCAGATTCGGGGTACCACAAAAGGCCTTTAATGTTTCAATCACAGAGCTTGACTCAGAATCATAACATTAAAGCATTTCTGAGCTACACAGAAATGAAGAGCACATACATTAACCTTCATTTAGAGATGAAAAATAAATGAGGATTATAGATGTTAAATGACTTGGTGATTTTTCAAGAGCAGAGATACAATTTGGACCTAGGTCTATTGTCTTCTGAACTATATATTTTTTTAAAGATTTTATTTATTTATTTATTTGAGAGAGAGAATGAGAGAGAGAGAGAGAGAGAGAGCATGAGAGGGAAGAGGGTCAGAGGAAGGAGCAGACTCCCCGCCGAGCAGGGAGCCCGTGTGGGACTCGATCCCGGGACTCCAGGATCATGACCTGAGCCGAAGGCAGTCACTCAACCAACTGAGCCACCCAGGTGCCCTGTCTTCTGAACTATTTTTTAAATCTATTGACTTGAAAAGAAGAGCAGTGATCCAGGTCAACTACCACAAGACCAGACCACCAATGAACTAAAATGGTAGTGTTGACTACCAGATGCATCATTTCTCATGGGGCTGTTGAGAACCTGCGAAATTACTAGATCATTTAATTTTACACAAGTTGGCACTTGTATTGATTCTGTCAATTCCAATTTGTTTGGGGAGTAAAAACAAAACTGGTTCTTAAGATGCTTTTCTCCAAAGAGCCTGAATCAAGCTAAAATTTAATTCTTTTAAAACAAACAAGAAAGTAATTTGAACATGTTTCTAAATGGAAACACATCACAGATAATATACTGGCATATATTATACAAATGACATAGCCAATATTTTAGAATAATCATAATTTTTAAATTTCTAAAACATAAATAGCTACATAATTTTAAAAACACAATTTAAATATTACATAAGATTATTTTGAACAGAAAGCCCTTCACACTAATAAAGACAGTTTCACCGCTATCATGTGTCCCACCCATAAAACACTTTTTTTTGGTAAATATCAAAGAAAATCATCAACTGATGTTATTTACCTATTTCCCAATTATTTTCCATGTCTGTTGTTTTGTCCAAAGAAATCAGCTACTAAGAGGGAGGGTGTATATCTTTAAGTGATTCTGATATTAAAGCTTTTATGGAATTATGTAACTTTGATTTTCAGTAAAAATATATTATTCAAATTAGGCAGAGACCTTCTTAGTGGGCAATTTATTTTTACAAAAAAGAACAAATTATGAAAGTAAAAAAACCTCCAATGTAAATAAATCTTAGAGACATCTGAAGCTTAACTTGCTGAAATGCAAACTCTTATTCTTTGCCTCCAAACTTTTCTGTGAACAGCCTTCCTCAACTGTGTTTATGGCAATTCTATAACTCCAGTTACTCGGAGGAAAAACAAATCTTGTCTATGTAGTAGCGTCTGACTCCACTTTTTGGTGTTTGAGTTGATTGCTGACAGTGCTTCCTTTGTGTCCCACATCTGGAAACCTAGTAAGCTAGCCCAGGTGCTCCCCTTAGTGGCAGGAGTTTTGAACCAAGCATGACCTTAGCTGTGCACAGATATTCTCACCCCAGTCCTACCCTCCAACCACCAGAAAACTCTAAATCAGTTTCCTTTCCTGCTCTCTAAAACTACTTTTGGACATGCCTTGGAGCTACTGTGATGTCCCAGAAGGCCTCATTATGTGAGTAATAGATATTTTCAACCCTTTTAGTGTATAATCGATACTGTCAGTCTTAACATCCAAACCAAATTTTGGCCCAAGGTGGGCCAATCCTCAGTTACAAGGTGGGCCTCCATTCAAAATTTTGTTTGGATGTTATATTTAAAAGCACATATATGTGTCTGTGTTTGTTTGTGTGTGTATAAAACTTTTTATTTCATAACATATACAATTTTTCACTGTTATTATTTTGATCTAAGTGACTATCATTTTGTGTGATTTTATTACATACTTTCCTTTCTGATCTCTGTGCCTTACCCTTGACCTTACGGTCCATTAAACAAAATAGAACCATGTGACATTTTAACATAATTGAATGTCACTCCTCTATCCCAAACTCTATTTAAATACTGTTCCCCATTAAAAGGGGCCAGGTCCCCTTGAGAAAAGAGTCTGGAGCTAAGAACAAAAAAATTCAAGATGAACCTAGATTTTTTTTTTTTTTGGTACCAGAAAATAATAAAGTGCTCAAAAAATTATAGCATTATGATGAAAGGCTCAAGGAGGCAGCTATTAGAGAAACTTACTGGCCAAATCAGAGACAATTTGATATCAAGGTAAGTAATAAGAAGACTTTTGCTCCCAGCATATACACAAGTAAGAAAGAGTAATAAAGTATGGAATTATCCGTCAGCAGTAAACAACTAGAAACTTGGACAAAGTATATACAACAAGTGTTTTAAACACTGAACATCAGGAAATATAAGCTCGGGACCCCTTAGAGATATGAAAAAAGCACACCCTACGATCACCCATAGATTTCTGCACTGGAGGCACTTTCTGGACTATAACTCCAATAGGGTCAGCCCAGCAAAAAATGGGTTATACATAGTTGAGGAAACAGTCTGGGACAGCTAGAATTTTCAATGCTGGGTGGTGCAGGAAAGGGTGCTATACAGAGAAGGAGATCGAGAGATATGCTTAAGTCTTTGTCTGAATTCTAGTTTTTACATTTGTAGGATAAAATCCAAAAAGAGAAACTGAGAACAATTTCTTAAGAGAAAAACAAGGAGCTATAGGCTGGAAAATTAGCAGAGGTCACAAAGGGCCACCTATCTTGAGTTTCTATCAGCCAGAATGTAGAGTCCTTGGTGAATACACAGGGCATTCAGTAGAAATTCCAGAAGGGTACACTTTAGTTGGGGCAAAATAACTCTAGAAGGAAGTAGACTCTAGACCATGGATTGGATTGGCAACCTATAATCTTAAGACCATATCTAGCCTATCACCTGTTTAAGTAAATAATGTTTTATTGGGACTTAGCCATGCCCACTTCTTTGCACATTATCTATGGTTACTTTCACACTAAAATGGTAGTTAAGTAGTTGCAATCAAGACCATATGGCCTGCAAAGCTGAACATAGTCACTCTCTGAACATATTCTTTTAACCTCAACTTGTTTTTATACTAGATTACTTTAAAAACTAAAGTTTCCTGAGTTAAAAAAAATACAGAGGAAAATTTGCAAAGAGGAAAGTGATAAAGAAATACAAACTTCCAGTTATAAAATAAATAAGTCACAGGAATAAAAAGTACAAAAAATAAAAAATCAGTAATATTGTAGTAACTTTATATGATGACAGATGGTAACGATAGTTATTATGATGAGCATTTTGTAATGTGTCTAATTGTTAAATCACTGTTGTCACCTGAAAATAATATAATATTATATGTTTAACTATACTTCAAAAATATTAATATCAAAGAAATTGCTGACTTCTATCCGTCTTTAAAAAAACTTAAACCTCAAAAGGATCAAACGGAACTGTTAGCAATTTAAGTGTCTCTAGAACAAAGTTCAGTGCTTTTTAAGGAAATATACCAAGTTTCAACACTTAGCAACACAAATTCACAATTCCAGCATCAAATTAAAAATTACTACTTTGGGCACCTGGATGGCTCAGTTGGTTAAGCAATTGCCTTCGGCTCAGGTCATGATCCTGGAGTCCCAGGATCGAGTCCCGCATCAGGCTCCGTGCTCAGCAGGGAGTCTGCTTCTCCCTCTGACCCTCCCCCCCTCATGTGCTCGCTCTCGCTCTCATTCTCTCTAATAAATAAATAAAATCTTTAAAAAATTTTTTAAAAAATTAAAAAAAATAAAAACTACTACTTTGTGGGCGCCTAGGTGGCTCAGTTGGTTCAGCGTCTGCCTTTGGTTCAGGTCATGATCCCAGGATCTTGGGATCGAGCCCCACATCAGGCTCAGTGGTGAGTTTCTTTCTCCCTCTCCCTCCCCCTCTGTGATCTCACTCTCTCTCAAATAAATAAATAAAATCTTAAAAAAAAATACTGGTATGTGAAGCAGGAAAATGTGATCAATAGCCAGGGGAAAATAGTCAATAAAAGCAAATACAGATACAAAAGAGATGATGGAATTATCAGACAAAGAAAGTAACACATAAATGTGCTATACGCATTGATCTTACAATAATACAAAATCTACAGAAAGCTCTTTGTAATAACAAATAAGTTTAGCAAGATTATATGTCATCAATACACAAAAATCAATTACATTTCTGTATGCTAGAAATAAATAACTAGAATCTAAAATTTTAAACAAGTCCTTTCAAAGAGCATTTCTAAACACAAAACTAGGGATAAATTTAACAAAATGATATCTGGCCTTTATACTGAGAACTACAAAATACTCATAGGAAAAGAGACCTTACATAAGTGGAGCTATATATCAGGCTATGGATCATAAATCTTAATACTGTTAAGAACTCAATTCTCTTCAAATTGTTCTATGATTCCAATATAATTCCAGTCAAAATTTCAGTAGGATTTTTGTAAAAATTAACAAAGTGAATCTAAAATGTATATGAAAATGCAAAGCACCTAGATAAGCAAAAACTGAGTCAGATATACAACATCTGATTTCAAAAAACTGTATAAAGCTATAATAATAAACACTGTGTGGCACTGACTTACATATAGACAGAGTGATCAGTGGATCCGGATATATCATTCAGAAATTGATTCAAAAACATACAATCAATGGGTTTTCAAGAAAAGATAACAAATTACTATACAGCATTTTCACCAAAACTGAATGAACTGAAATTAAATATAAGGGGAAACCAACAAATACCAGCTGGGGGATACTCTACAAAATGAAAGGCCTATACTTTTCAAAGATATCAATGTCAAGACAAAGGCTGAGTAATTCCTGTACATTAAAGAAATATAAAGATACTTAAACACTAAATGCAGAGTATGATCCTTGATTAGAACCTGAACCAGACAAAAAACAAAAATTACATAAAAGGACATTTTGGGGACAATTGATAAACTATGAATGAGGCCTATAAATTGAATAATAATACTGCATCAGTGTTAAGTGATTATACATGTAAGTGAACATCCTCTATTTTAGGAAACAGACAATGCATGATTTAGAGATAAAAGGGTGAGACAGTATCTGCAACTTGCTCTGAAATGACTTGAAAGTAAGATTTATATAAAACAAAGGGGTAAACTGATAATAATCTGCAAATCTGGATGAAGTATAAATTCTGTAGTGTTATTGCAATATTTCTGTGAATTGGAAACTATCACAAATTTTTTAAAAATATACAATTTTAAAAGTTAAAAAAATCCTCCAATGGCATCCCCTCTCAGAATTAAAAGCCAACATCCTTAAAATGGCCCACAGGTACTTTACAATCTTGACCCCATTTTCTCTAACTATTGCCCTCTAGTCAGAGACTACTGGGCACACTGTAGTTGGATAAAGTTGAGTTTATTACTTGTTGCAGTGATGGAGAACAAATACTGTGGGGAACCATGGGATAGTTCAGTGAGAAGGTAGGGGAAATGACTTAATAGGATTAGGGCTTTGGGTAGGTTGTTTTGGGGAGGGTCAAAGAAAGTGGAATTTTGAACCAGATTGGGTGCTATCAGGAAGCAGAGATAATTATGTGACTGGCTATCTTAATGATTCTTACCTAACAAAGGGAAGACTAGACTAGGCGAAAGTTATAATAGGTTAGAAGCACTCCTATAAGTCAAGATATGGGGATGTTTGGTTATTTTTTTGGCCAAGACAATGGTCGTGTTTTGTCTGCGTTCACTCATGCTTACAAAGTGATCTTGTTTTTATTTTGATCCATGGTTCCAGAGTGGCTTTGTCTGATGTTGACACTCTGTGAAATTGTTTATGTTCAACAGGAGAACCACCAGCTCATAGCAATACCAAGGCCTAAATGATACAGTACCAGGCCAGGTCCCAGATGCCAAGGGCTACTTTTCTTTTTCTCACTTTGCAATTCTATATATGTGGCAAGAGAGTTCAGTGGAGCAGCCAACCCTTCTAAGGGATATAAGGATAGAAAATAAAACCCTTATGGTTCTTCTTGGCTTTTTGCAGTAGGTAAAAAACAAACAAACAAAAAATGGTAGGCCAGTTGCTTTGGGAGATCCTGAAACATTTGAAAGTCCTTCATATTTGTTATTTTTTAAGCCTCTTGATCTTTCCCCTTAGTAATTTGCAGCAAAGACTTGAAAATGTGAAGATCCTGTGTTATCTACTTTACTGTTAGCACAAAAAGAGGTAACATGTAGAAAGAACTCCCATAAAATAGAAGACAGTAGCCTTAAGGAATGGACAAAGAAAACAGGTAGAGGAATTGGGATTTGTGTTAAGAAAACAAGGAAACATGGAAGGGAGTCTAGGTAGAACAGAAGCTCTTAAGCTTTGAGGAGGAAGGACCACCACAGTTCCAAGTGGCTTAATACTGCAGTGTGGCCGAGCCTCTTGTTCAAAAACCAGCACTTTCTGTACTTACAGGCTTCTTGGGCCCTGGGCTCAGCCCTCGACTGAGAACAAAGTGCAGATTGGCTCAAATACTGCTCCAGTAGCTTCCATCTTCTTCATTCCAAATAGTTGCAATTCAAATGTTCAAAGAACACTTCCTACAGCCTTGATGAGCATGACCAAAATTTATACTAGATTGCCACTCATGTTCATTCAAAAAGATATTTCCAGAAAGAATGGTTTATTCCTCACTTTTTTAAATTACCCAGTTTTAATACTTAACCGTTAAGAAATGCTATGCTAACATTGCATGCTAACATTCAACTAGTTCTAATCTTGTGCAGGAAAAGCACTCAAACAAGAAATCCAAAAGTACTTTTTAAAAATGAATATTCCAGGCGCCTGGGTGGCTCAGTTGGTTAAGCAACTGCCTTTGGCTCGGGTCATGATCTTGCAGTCCCGGGATCGTGTCCCGCATTGGGCTCTCTGCTCAGCGGGGAGTCTGCTTCTCCCTCTGCTCCTCCTCCCTCTCATGCTGTCTCTCATTCTCTCTGTCTCAAATAAATAAAATCTTAAAAAAAATAAAAAATAAAAAAACGAATATTCCTTCATGATTCTGACTTGGAGGAAATTGCGGACATCTTGGTGGTGAACAATTTGTATACCTTGAGTTTCTAGTGCATCATATTTAAAAAGGTAAGGTAATGAGCTTGATCATTTAAAATCATCATTTTCTGAAGTTTCAAATTCAACTATCACGGATAACATGAAGACAGTCCAGTGAATTATTTCTGCTGTCAGAAAATGTAAAATATAATAATATTTTATTGTTTTTCAGTGTACTTGATAGAGGCTTTGAGTATTTAAGGAGAATTAGCTCTAAGACATCACAAATAAAGCCACTACCATGAGACAGAGAGCTACAGCTAGAAGTTTGATCTAGGGATAAATCTCAAGATCAAAATCACTTCAGGAAAACTGTATTTTGTACTTTCATGCAGTCAAATTTGTCAATCTTTCCTTTTATGGCTTTTGACAATCCAATATTAAATAAAATTCTCCCATATTTTTTCTAGTACTGTATGATGGCTGTACAATTTCATTTTTTTCTTTTTAAAATATTTAAATATTTTAAACCTTTGAAATTTACTTTGGCATATAGAATAAAAGATAATATTTTTCAAGTGGAAAGAGGAATACATACACATGCACAACAAAACACACATGCTGGGGTGTGTGTTTGTGTGTGTTTTAAGATTTGTTTATTCATTTTGGAGGGAGAGAGAGAGAGAGCATGAGCCACTGGGGAAGAGGGAGAGGAAGAGAAAAACGCAAGCATATTTTGCAGTGAGCACGAATACCATTGCAGGGCTCAAGCCCAAGACCCTGAGATCATGACCCGAGCTGAAACCGAGTCAGATGCTTAACAGCCTGTTGCCATCCAGGCGCCCCCATGCTGGTGTATTTAATGAATGTCTCCGGAAAGATACATAAGAAATTAGCAGTTCCTCTGGAAATAGAACATAAAGACAGGAGTCAGAGGAAAATATTTTCTTAATCTAGCCCATTTTTGATACTATGTGTATTTAAAGAAATTTTTGTTTTATTTAAAAATAACATGCCAGGGCGTCTATCTAGGATAAAGAAAGGATTCAAGTAGTACAGTTATAGTTGGGGAATCCAAAACAGGCTAAAGCTCCTCTGATGAGTATTAGCCTGGACTGAGGGACAAGTATGTTGACAATTTTCTGGAAACCATGGTTTATGGTAAATGGAAGACTACACTCCAGATAGCTGAGGAGGAAATGCTGAAATTAAGAAAGAACCAAATTACAGTTTAGAAAAGTAAATATAAGGAATGAAATGCTCTATGAAATATCTAAGATCTAGACTACATTTATAGTGGAGTACAAACTATATAAGATAGCACAAATAGTGAAGACAGGTAGTGGTAAAAGAATTCAGAAGAAATCCGGCAGTCATCCTTGATCCCTGCTTCTCCTTCGTTTCCCATATTCAACCAACCACTAACACTGTCCCATTTTACTTTCTAAATATTTCTTGAATCACCCACTTCGCAAGGGACATTCATGTCTCTCCTTGACTAATGAAACAGCTTCCTAACTGATGACTCTGCATCCACGTTAGTCTACTGAAATTCATATTGTACACTGTAAACAGAGTAATGTTTTCGAAATGCAAACTGGATCACTATGCTGCTTGTACACCATTAAATGGCTTCATATCAGAGTTAAGGTAAATACCAAATTTGTTAATGGACTAATGGACATAGATTCAACTCTAATCACCTTTCCAGCCTCATCTCATGGTCCCCCTCAACTCCCCACCACAAAAACCTACTAGTCTTCTTGCAGCCCCTCCAACCACAGATACTTTACATATGCTGGGCCACCTGACTCTAGAAATCTCTCTTCAAAAACCTTGCACATTTTAGCTCAATATCCACTTTCTGCGAAAAAAGTCTTGATTGGTCAAGACCATCCATTACAGCCTCTTGCCATACGAGGCAGCTCTTCTTCACAGAACGTTAATAACATTCATTGTACTTGTCTACGTGGTTATGTCATAATGACCCTTTCCACTGCTAGTCTATAGCGCCCATGGCAGACAGAAACTACCATGTACTCAGAAAACACTCACTGTGCATTTTTCTGGGTGAACAAAGGAATGAACAAATGAATGAATGAACTGAAGAGAGCAAGGAGGAGGGCACATAGCCATGAGCAAGTGAGAGCCTTCCAGGATATGACTTACTGGAAGATGAGTTGGCATTTTGGTTTTTAGACAAAAATGACAGGATAGAGCTATGTTTGGATTGCTGAACTATGAGACGCCAAGACTGAGGATATTAGAGAAAGAGATTCAGTCACCTCTGACCTATTTACTGTGATGAAAATGACAAACATTCCTGAATTTCTTTCTTCTTTTTTGATAGTAACAGCAGCTATTCAATTTGTTCATTTCTGACACTTTCAGCCAAGATTTCCCTATTATGTCTACAGACAGAATTCTACAGTCACAATTCTAATTTAATGCTACCTTTGCATAATTTGATCTATAACAAAGCAATTTCCATTTGTAAACCTTGCCAACCTGGTGAAAACAAATTCTATGTAATGAAACTAAGACAATTATCTAATTTAAAGGAGAAAATAAAAGAAAACAAGTCATCTAAGCTAAATTCTATTAATAGGAAGCAAAACAAACCCAAAGTATTTGTATGCCTAAACACCACTCCAGTTATGCTTCAAATTAACTGGGATAAATTAGGTTTGAATTTGTTTCAATATACATATTTTTTACTTTGTATACATCATTCATAATGAATGGAGTAGAAAAGTCTTTTGAAACAGAATTAGCATATGGGCTGTCTTTCCTTAAAACATGTATCATCAAACTAGGGTAAAATTGTTCTCTGGTATTTGTGTGTATGTGTGCATATGCTAGCATGTGTGCATGTCCGTATACACACATATTACATGTGGGTGTTGCATAATTCACGTTACATATAAATGTGTATATTCGTGCATGCATGTGTGAGACTATTACATATACGAATTTGCATATGTATAAAAGGTGTAGTTAAAAATGACTGCAGAGCAATGTATAAATGGATGATAAAATTAGTCATGATGGTAACTACTAGTTACTCATCACCTCCTACATGCTGCGCTCTATGCTGGGTACTTGATAAATATTATCTCTAGTCCTCATAACAACATTATAAGAAATGTTAGTTACCTCTATTTTCTTTCTTTTTTAAGTTTTTAATTTAAATTCCACTTAGTTAACATATAGTGTAATATTAGTTTCAGGAGTAGAATTCAGTGATTCATCAGTTGCGTTTAACATAGGGCTCACCAGGACAAGTGCCCTCCTTAATGCCCATCACCCATTTAGTGCATCGCCCCCTCCACACCTCTGGTAAGCAGCAGTTTGTCCTCTACAGTGAAGAGTCTGTTTCTTGGTTTGTGTGTCTCTCTCTCTTTCCCCCCCTTGCTTGTTTCTTAAATTCCACATATGAGTGATATCATATTGTATTTGTCTTTCTCTGATGTATTTTACTCAGCAAAAAACTCTCCAGCTTCACGCATGTCATTGCAAATGTAAGATTTCATTATTTCTGACAGCTGAGTAATGTTCCATTGTACATATATACCACTTCTTTATCTATTTCTCAGTTGATGGAAACTTGGGCTGTTTCTACAATTTTAATTATCTCTATTTTCAAACGTAGCAATTAATAATAAGAAAGAGTGCAATTTCCAAAGTTATTACATCTAGTATGTATCTGATTTCAAGTTTCCTAACATTGGCGTAAAGAACCTAAATAAAGTGAAGCATAACACCATGTGAGGTAGGCCAAGGGAATCACAAGTTCAAGGCCTTCTGGTGGGAAAGATCTTGGAGTTATGGAGGGTCATCATGAAGCCCATGTGGCTAGATCCTAAAGAGCATGATTCTAAGTTAAGGGAGGAGAGACGGGGGGACCAGTAGGCAGTCTCCATGGCCATTGTGAAGACTTTGGCTTTACTCTGAGATAGGGAGCTACTGGCAGTTTTTGCCTAGAATCATCTTTGGCTAGTAAATGGGAAGTGGACAATAGAGAGTAGTATGAAAGCATAAAAGGAGACCAACTAGGAGCTGATTACAGTAACCCAGTTAGGCAATGAAGTAGGTTCACATTAGCAGTATTAAGAGTATTATATAGGCAGTGCCTGGAACATAGTGGGTACTTAACCAATATGAGCTATCATTATTATCATTAGAGTGACTGCAGGTGGATAGTAAAAAGGGAATGAAATTTGAAAATGTTTTTAAGATAGAGGCCATAGAAATTTCTGACAGACTGAAGGTGGATAATCAGAGTGGGAGAAGTCAAGAATTGCTTTGAAGTTTGGCATTAAAAAACTGGGTGAATGATGTAAACTTTTACTGAAGTGGGAGTTGGGGGGCTGCGGAGAAGTTTGAGGCAAAATAAAGCTCTATTCTATTATTATTTGTAAAAAAAGAAATTAGAATAATGCTGGTAAATAACATAAATACCTTATTTTTATAGAATATTAAGATATATTATTTTATATTATCCTCATCTCATTCCCCAGGGAGATGTAGAGACCAGGATCCTTTTGTATAGATGAGAAAATCGAGTTGGCAGGAAATGTAAATGGCTTCGAAGTCTATAAATCAGCCAAGATGTATCATCACAGCTAATCACATCTTAGAAAATATTGACTCTACTGCCATATTCAACTGTTATCTCTGGAGAATGATAATGCTGCATTTTCCCTGAAATTTGCTGAAGAGTAACCATAGCTAGCTAGCTAGCCAGCCAGCCACCCAGCCAGCCAGCCAGCCAGCCAGCCAGCCATCATTCCATCCATCCATCCATCCATCCATCCATCCATCTAATGTATTTATAAAGAGAAAGGGGAATAGTCATAAATTACAAAGAATAGGTTGAGAAATGAATTGAAGGGTGAAGGAATTGAAGCAATTAAGGTAATCAAAGGTAACTTCCTTTGAAGTTTTTAAAAAATATAACACTTTTGTAAATAACAACCAATGTAAAAAAAAAAAAGCACTCTATTGTTTTAGGTTCTTTTTTTTTTTTTTAGATTTTCTGTTGCATAATCAAGAGGCCAGATAATTTTGATGAAGATGTGCAAATGCCAGATAGTTTTAGCACCACAAATTTCACCTTTGATGAGAGAAGGCTAATCACAGGAAGCAAAATAGTTAACTAATCATAGCACCAAAAATCGCCACATTGAGGTCAATTCACAGAACTTCAGTGATTCAAAGTCTGGTCTTAATCAGTTCTTTTGGGGCGCCTGGGTGGCTCAGTCAGTTAAGCAGCTGCCTTCGGCTCAGGTCATGATCCCAGGGTCCTGGGATCGAGCCCCACATCAGGCTCCCTGCTGGGGGGGGGAGCCCGCTTCTCCCTCTCCCTCTGCCTGCCTGCCACTCCCCCTGCTTGTGTTCTCTCTCTCACTATCTCTCTCTCTGTCAAATAAATAAATAAGTCTTTTAAAAAAATCTCTTAATCAGTTCTTTTAACCTTTCTGTATAAAACTGTTTCCATTACTATAACAGTAATTACAACTGACATCACTTACAAGGCTGTTTTGAAATATAAATAAATAATTATAAGATATTTGGGGGAAAAAACCAGATCACAACCTAAACAACTATATCAAAACAAATTTAGGTGAACATACGCTTTGGTTAAAAAAATGAAAACATTCATTAGTAGTCATCATTTTCATTACCATAGCTAAAATTAATTGAATGCCAACCAATACCAGATATATATGTTACTTCTAATTCTCACAACATTGAAAAATAAATATTATCTTGATTTTACACCAAAATTCATTAATTTGTGAACATTTATATTATTGGCATGTAGCAGAGCTAGGATTTAGACCCAAAAGAAACTAACACTGAAATTGTGTTCTTTGTCATTATAGTCCATTGTCTAAAATCCTAGGCCAAAGAGAAAAACTAAGAAATGACAAGAAGCAAATGGTTACATCTCTGTCCTAATTGAGTTTAAAAATAACACCCATGTATGCAGTTATAGTAAAGATTCACTAATCACAGAGTTCAATGTATGGTGAGAGAACTGAATGACATTGTGAATGCCATGAAAGATCTGTGACACCAGGGGACACGGGGTGACTGGGGTCACAGCAACTGGATACTAAGGAACCAGATACTAAGCTGTCTTAAAAAGAAGAGTAGAATTCATGGAAGAAATCGAGAGAATAGAAAATGCCTTTCCAACATTTGAAAAGAGACATGATTAAAAAAACAGGCATGAGTCACAGCATGCTTGTGGATAAGAATCAGATCAATCTTACTTGAGATGAAAATGAATATTTTTATAGCACTTGATAATTTACAAACACTTTCATATGTGTGGGCATGTGCAGAAATAAACATACATGGACCTGCATGTACATACACATGTATGATCATATTTGTTCTGCATCAAATTGTAAGAGCAATCATGGAGAGAATAAACCAGTCACTACTGGAGACGGAACTCAATCTATGTCCTTTCACTCCAAAATTCATGCACGGAATTAGTGGAGATAGAATCATGAGGGATTTTCAGCTGTCTGCTTCATGGTAAAAGCATTCCCTCATCCCTATTTCTACTGGGATTTACTCTTAATTCCTGAGTGCATTACTATGAGCCATTCACAAGCCAGACCCAGTTCATTCTTCATTCACACCAGATATCGTCTATTCCTCTAAACACATATGGACTTCTATGTACCTGAGTCCTTGACCATGTTCTTCTTAGTTTGGGGTATCTCTAGCTCTATTAAAAGGCTACTACTCCATTAGATCCAACTAATAGAACTTTACCAGATACCTTATTCTTTAGGGAAAAAAAAAAAAAACTGAGAAAGGTAGTCTGAATAATGTCCCTGCTCAAATCTCTGCAAACATATTGCTTCACATGACAGGCGTGGGGGTAGAGATGTGATTTTGGCAGTTTGATTAAAGATAAGGACCTTGAAATGGGAATATTACCCTGAATTCTCCTAGTAAACCTAATCTATTCTCATAAATCCTAAAAACTCCAAGAGCAAGGCTAGAACAAAGTATGAAAACTGAAAGAGGGGCAGAAAAGATTCAAATTGTGAGAAGGAGTTGGTCCACCATTACTTGCTTTGAAAATGGAGCAAGAGAGCCACTAGCCAAAGAAGAGTGGCCTCAGAAAGCTGGATACAACCCCTAGCAAGGAAATGGGGAGCTGAGCCCTACAACCATGAGGAACTGAATTCTGCCAACAGCCTGAATGAGCAAAGAAATAGAGTCTTTCCTAGAGCCTCTAGAAAGGAATGAATGTATCCTTTAGATGGTGTGATTTTCGCTCAGTGAGACCCAAGTCCCACTTCTGACCTACAGAGCTGTGAGATAATAAATTTGTGTTCTTTAAAGCCACTAAATTTTTTGGTATTTCATCATGGCAACCGCATAAAACTAATACAGTGGGGCATACATGTTGTAACTAGGCAAATCTGAGTGTGAAATCCACTTCTCTTTACGTGATTTGGTAAGTCATGCTTTCATTAAATTATATCATTTGTAAAAGGAAGATAATCTTCCACAAAAAAATGCATCTTAACTTCCAAACAGTGTCCTGGTACACCATACATCTATCAACAAATAATGGCTCTCATTATTACTATTACTAATATAATGGCTACTGGTATTACTATTTTTAATTATTATTTATTTCTTTTGGGGGGATCTTCATAACACTTATATTTATCACAGTACTACGGCACATAGAACAATTTAAAAAAATAACTGTTCATTTACAAGGATGTCTCTCCTATTAAACTGTAAGCTTCTTACAAAAAAAAGAAGATGACTATGACTTTCATCTTTGCATCATTAGAGCCTCAGTTATAATTTTATATATAGTATCCATTCAATAAATGTATGTTGAATTGAAACAAAGTGGCATACCCATCTGAGGAGTTTAAATTTTATCTTTCAGCATCGGAAAAATTCAGAAATCGGAAATATTAAGCAGGGGGGTGATGTGGTCAGAATATTGTTCTGGAAAATTTAATCTAGAAAATTTAAACTGAAAAATGAATTGAAATTGGGAATGACTAGAGGCAGGAAGACTACTTAGGTCTCAATTAGTTTCTTTCATTTGAGATTTGACACATTAGAAAACTGGCAGAGATTGAAGTCACTTACTTAAAGCTATATTTTTAACTCTGAGGAGACAAAGAACTAAAACTCATTAAAAAGATCAAGTCCAATATTTGTTCCACTGTGCAGCATTGCTACTTGTGGTTTAGAGTCTGGTGGTGAAGTTAATGCAGAAACCTAAAACGCAATATCACCTGCTAGCCAGTATATCCACTTTCTAAAGTATAATGGAAAAATAACTAGGGACAGCCTCCCCTGGTCCAGCTTAATTTCCAAGAAAGCCTTGATTCAGAGGGTTGAAGCTAGACATATAAGCATGCGAAGCTATTCTTGTGATTCTATGCCAATAGTAATTGTTACATTAGGTCTCATAAGACTCAATAATATTAAGTATCATGAAGAACCAAGTATGAGAATAATTACTGGAGGCAGTAGCTATGGATAGGGATCATTCAACCTAAGAGAATTCTTTGAATCAAAGAGACACACCTCTCAGGAGCCAACACCAATCCACTCTCTCAGTGCATCTGATTGGGACAAACAGACCATGGGGCTCTGCACCAAGACATAGCAAGAATTCACCACTCACTATCTACACCCCAGTGTAGATAGTCAATGAATGAGTCATCTAAATATCCTAATTACCATAAGGTGAACTGTTGAGTGGCCTTATGATTATTTTTTCAAAACAACTAACCAGGATGTTAGTTGTTCAAATAAACTGGACTATATGCTTCAAATGCACTAAAGCAAGATATAAAATAAAAATACCTTCTTAAAAAATGAAGATTTAATTTAAATTCGGTTATAATAAATGATACATTCTTTTAAGACATGTATCTTGAACAAGGGGATAATTCTTATATGACCTGGCATGGAGACATGTGATATGCAAGATCTGATTGCTGCCTTCTGTGAGCTTAAAATCTTCCTAGTAAAATAAGACATTCATATGTGAAACATACACAATAAAGACTGGTTTGCAATTCTCTAACACCATACACAAAGGTAAACTCAAAATGGATGAAAGACCTCAATGTGAGACAGGAATCCATCAAAATTCTAGAGGAGAACATAGGCAGTAACCTCTTTGACATCGGCCACAGCAACTTCTTTTAAGATACACCTCCAAAAGCTAGTAAAACAAAAGCAAAAATGAACTTTTGGGACTTCATCAAGATAAAAAACTTCTGCACAGCAAAGGAAATAGTCAACAAAACAAAGAGGCAACCCCCAGAATGGGAGAAGATATTTGCAAATGACACTACAGATAAAGGGCTGGTATCCAAGATCTATAAAGAACTTGTCAAACTCAACACCCAAAAAAACAAATAATCAAGTCAAAAAATGGGCAGAAGACATGAAAAGACACTTCTCTGAAGAAGACATACAAATGGCTAACAGACACATGAAAAAATGTTCATCATCATTAGCCATCAGAGAAACTCAAATCAAAACCACATTGAGATACCATCTTACACCAGTCAGAATGGCAAAAATGAACAGGGAAAGAAACAACAAATGTTGGAGAGGTTGTGGAGAAAGGGGAACCCTCTTACACTGTTGGTGGGAATGCAAGTTGGTACAGCCACTTTGGAAAATAGTGTGGAGGTTCCTCAAAAATTTAAAAATAGAGCTACCCTATGACACAGTAATTGCACTCCTGGGTATTTACCCCAAAGACACAGATGTAGTGAAAAGAAGGGCCATATGCACCCCAATGTTCATAGCAGCAATGTCTGCAATAGCCAAACTGTGGAAAGAGCCGAGATGCCCTTCAACAGATGAATGGATAAAGAAGATGTGGTCCATATATACAATGGAATATTACTCAGCCATCAGAAAGGATGAATACCCAACTTTTACATCAACATAGATGGGACTGGAGGAAATCATGCTAAGTGAAATAAATCAAGCAGAGAAAGTCAATTATCATATGGTTTCACTTATTTGTAATAGCATGGAGGACATTAGGAGAAGGAAGGGAAAAATGAAGGGGGGGGAATCGGAGGGAAAGATGAACCACGAGAGACTATGGACTCTGAGAAACAAACAGGGTTATGGGGGAGGGGGGACGATTGGTTAGCCCGGTGAAGGGTATTAAGGAGGGCATGTACTGCATTGAGCACTGGGTGTTATACGAAAACAATGGATCGTGGATCACCACATCAAAAACTAATGATGAATTGTATGGTGACTAACATAATAAAATTAAAAAAAAAAAAAAAAGACTGGTTTGCAGACTACTGGTCCAAGGCCAGAGTAATAGTCTTTCAGAGTACTTACTGGGGCTGGATGACTGCTGCCACCCAGTGGACACCAGCAGCTTTCAGTGTGCCCAAGCCATCAATAAACCGAGTCCAAGCATCCTCAAGAAATTCCTGGAAGCAGGCACTCAAGGTCGTCAAAGCCTTCTGTTATTGGTCAAGGGGGAGGGGAAAGACTCTAAAGATGTACCTGTGACCACTCTTCATAAGGAAGACATGACTGCAGAACCAGATGGCTTCTCTCTTGAATATATCATCTCCATTTAATAAGAGAAGACTGTTGAACTTTTCCAACTCTGTGGTCAGCACCTGAGTGGCTCCCAACCCAACATAAGACTATCTGGACACAATGTTTCACCTGGAAATCCTGTGAAAGGCACTTGGTCTCCAGGAGTTCCCAACAGTAGATTAGTACCTATCTCTCAAGTGAATGCAGTGGTAGACCTACTAGCTAAGCAAGGAGGTCAGTACCTACAGAGAACCGCCACACAGAAGTTGCCTCCCTCTGTCAGAGGCTCCAGTTGGTGTAGTCATCAATGACAGACCCATGTAGTTCAAATGGAACCTTGTGGAATTTAAGCTGCAAGAGGAATGCTGCTGAGATGGCCTGCTATAATGCCTCCAGCAGTATACACTGCTCAAGACCCCAGCCACACAGGCAATGCTTTCTGGTCAACTTGCACAAAGTCCCCAGATGAGGTGAATATTGTCTCTAATATCCAAAGAGTCTAATTAGGTGCCAGCCTTTCTTTTTGGTATTGAGGGCCACAGGGCCAAGGAAATGTTCCTTTCCTATCTCAGAGATCAATCTTTGAGCCTTTTTTATTTTTTATTAACATATAATGTATTATTTGTTTCAGGCGTACAGATCTGTGATTCATCAGTCTTACAAAATTCACAGTGCTCACCATAGCACATACCCTCCCCAATGTCTATCACCCAGCCACCCCATCCTTCCCACCCCCCTCCACTCCAGCAACACTCAGTTTGTTTCCTGAGGTTAAGAGTCTCTTATGGTTTGTCTCCCTCTCTGGTTTCTTCTTGTTTCATTTTTCCCTCCCTTCCCCTATGATCCTCTGTCTTGTTTCTCAAATCCCACTTATCAGTGAGATCATATGATAACTGTCTTTCTCTGACTGACTTATTTCGCTTAGCATAATACCCTCTAGTTCCATCCACATTGCTGCAAATGGCAAGATTTCATTTTTTTGGTGGTTGTATAATATTCCATTGTGTGTGCATGTGTGTGTGTGTGTGTGTGTGTACACACCACATCTTCTTTACCCATTCATCTGTCAATGGACATCTAGGATCTTTCCATAGTTTAGCTATTGTGGACATTGCTGCTATAAACATAGGAGTACAGATGCCCCTTCGGATCACTACGTTTGTAACTTAGGGGTAAATACCCAGTAGTGCAATTGCTGGGTCATAGGGTAGCTCTATTTTCAACTTTTTGAGGAACCTCCACACTGTTTTCCAGAGTGGTTGCACCAGCTTACATTCCCACCAACAGTGTAGGAGGGTTCCCCTCTCTCCGCATCCTCACCAACATCTGTTGTTTCCTGACTCATTATTTTAGCCATTCTGACTGGTGTGAGGTGGTATCTCATTGAGGTTTTGATTTGGATTTCCCTGATGCCAAGCAATGGTGAGCACTTTTTCATGTGTCTGTTGGCCATTTGGATGTCTTCTTTGGAAAAATGTCTGTTCATGTCTTCTGCCCATTTCTTGATTGGATTATTTGTTCTTTGGATGTTGAGTTTGATAAGTTCTTTATAGATTTTGGATACTAGCCCTTTATCTGATATGTCATTTGCAAATATCTTCTCCCATTCTGTCGGTTGTCTTTTGGTTTTGTGGATTATTTCTTTTGCTGTGCAAAAGCTTTTTATCTAGATGAAGTTCCAATAGTTCATTTTTGCCCTTGCTTCCCTTGCCTTTGGCGATGTTTCTAGGAAGAAGTTGCTGTGGCTGAGGTCAAAGAGATTGCTGCCTGTGTTCCCATCAAGGATTTTGATGGATTCCTATCTCACATTGAGGTCTTTCATCCATTTTGAATCTATTCTTGTGTGTGGTGTAAGGAAATGGTCTAGTTTCATTCTTCTGCATGTGACTGTCCAAATTTTCCAACATCATTCGTTGAAGAGACTGTCTTTTTTCCATTGGACATGCCTTCCTGCTTTTTGAAGATTAGTTGACCATAAAGTTGAGGGTCCATTTCTGGGCACTCTATTCCATTCCATTGATCTATGTGTCTGTTTTTGTTCCAGTACCATACTGTCTTAATGATTACAGCTTTCTAATAGAGCTTGACATCAAGAATCGTGATGCCACCAGCTTTGCTTTTCTTTTTCAACATTCCTCTGGCTATTCGGGGTCTTTTCTGGTCCCATAAAATTTTAGGACTATCTGTTCCATTTCTTTGAAAAAAGTGGATGGTATTTTGATAGGGATTGCATTAAATGTGTAGATTGCTCTAGGCAGCACAGACATTTTCACAATATTTGTTCTTCCAAACAAATCGACAATAATACAATAATAGTAGGGACTTTAATACTCCCCTGACTGAAATGGACAGACCATATAAACAAAAGATCAGCAAGGAAATATTGGCTTTAAATGATACACTGGACCAGAAGAACTTCACAGATATATTCAGAACATTCCATCCAAAAGCAACAGAATACACATTCTTCTCTAGTGCCCATGGAACACCCCAGAATAGAACACATCCTGGGTCACAAATCAGGTCTCAACTGGTACCAAAAGACTGGGATCATTCCCTGTGTATTTTTGGACCACATTGCTTTGAAACTAGAACTCACTCACAAGAGGAAAGTCAGAAAGAACTCAAATACATGAGGCTAAAGAGTATCCTACTAAAGAATGAATGGATCAACCAGGAAATTAAAGAAGAATTAAAAAAATTCATGGAAACAAATAAAAGTGACAACACATCTGTTCAAAATCTTTGGGATGCAGCAAAGGCACTCCTAAGAGGAAAGTATATAGCAATACAAGCCTTCCTCAAGAAACAAGAAAGGTCTCAAATACACAACCTAACCCTACACCTAAAGGAGCTGGAGAAAGAACGGCAAATAAAGCCTAAACCCAGCAGGAGAAGAGAAATAATAAAGATCAGAGCAGAAATCAATGAAATCGAAACCAAAAGAACAAAAGAACAGATCAATGAAACTAGGAGCTGGTTCTTTGAAAGAATAAGATTGATAAACCCCTGGCCAGACTTATCAAAAAAGAAAAGAGAAAGGATCCAAATAAATAAAATCATGCGTGAAAGAGGAGAGATCACAACTAACACCAAAGAAACAATTATAAGAATATATTATGAGCAACTATATGCCAGCAAATTAGACAATCTGGAAGAAATGGGTGCATTCCTAGAGATGTATAAACTATCAAAACTGAACCAGGAAGATACAGAAAACCTGAACAGACCCATAACCAGTAAGGAAATTGAAGCAGTAATCAAAAATCTACCAACAAACAAGAGCCCAGGGCCAAATGGCTTCCCAGGGGACTTCTACTAAACTTTTTTTTTTTTTAAAGATTTTATTTATTTATTTGAGACACAGAGATACAGAGAGAGAGAGCAAGAGAGAGAGAGAGCACGGGCAAGGGGAGAGGCAGCAGAGGGAGGGAGAAGCAGGCTCCCAGGACTCTGGGATCATGACCTGAGCTGAAGGCAGACACTTATCTGCCTGAGCCACCCAGGCACCCCTATCCTATCAAACATTTAAAGAAGAATTAATACCTATTCTTCTGAAACTGTTCCAAAAATTAGAAATGGAAGGAAAACTTCCAAACTCATTTTTTGAGGCCAGTATTACCTTGATCCCAATCTTTGAGCTTTGAACCTATGTTGCTCCTTACACTCTGAGTTGGTTGTCAAGAACTGAGAAGGGCTTGAAAGTGGACCCTCACTGCAGTCTAGTAAGTTAGCCTGCCATAGCTTTATGGATGCTATTAGAAAATGCAAGATTCTTGGCTCAGAGATGAAAGACAGTTCAATACTCACAGTAATAGCACTAGCCAGAGCATTATCACTTCTTGTGTTAGTTCCCCGAGTTTGAATTTCCAAGGGGTGATGTGAATAAGAGTACATGGCTCAAGAAACAAAGTGAGGGCTGCTGAGTGGTGGGGGTGGGAGGGATGGGGTGGCTGGGTGATAGACATTGGGGAGGGTATGTGCTATGGTGAGCGCTGCGAATTGTGTAAGACTGTTGAATCACAGATCTGTACTTCTGAAACAAATAATGCAACATATGTTAAGAAAAAAGAAAAAGAAGATAGCAGGAGGGGAAGAATGAAGGGGAGTAAGTCGGAGAGGGAAACAAACCATGAGAGACTATGGACTCTGAGAAACAAACTGAGGGTTCTAGAGGGGAGGGGGTGGGGGGATGGGTTAGCCTGGTGATGGGTATTAAAGAGGGCACTTACCGAATGGAGCACTGGGTGTTATACACAAACAATGAATCATGGAACACTACATCAAAAACTAATGATGTAATGTCTGGTGATTAACATAATAAAAAACAAACAACAAACAAACAAATAAAAAAAGTACATGGCACTTGCACATGTAGTGGGTTGCATTGTTGGAGAGGGACTCTGAGCAACTCACAGGAACTTTCTGACCTCCTCTTCTCCTCTTGGAATGCTAGATTGGTTTTTTTATACAAATGGGAAGCCCATTTGGTGGTATGATGGGCACTAAACCTACTACTGCCTCCCTACAAGATGTTCTTTGAAATGCGCAAAATCCCACTTGGACTTGATGAGCATTCATAGCACAAGCAGATAAAACATCAAGGCCAATTGTATGTTCAGCAGCATGCACAATGGAAGATAATAAGAATCTGAATGGTCATACCCAAATGGTTGCAGTTACCTCCCTTCCTGATATCACTCCATTTCCAAAATCCAGCCTACTGAATGCTTGGCTCACACCTGTCAAAAGAACCTGATATTCAAAGAGCATAAACCTTTGTATCTATCACATTCTGTTCCTACCACACTGTATTTTCACTGCAATATAAGGCTTTCTGTTTCACCTGTAGATGGGAAACCTAAGGTCCATCTTGGTTCTCCTTTTTCCTTAAAGACTGTCAAATGAGAATACTCAGGTCCACAGTCACATAGTGGAGAAGCCTAAGGATTAATTTGTTCTAGGAGCCATACCTTTGGTTTCTCCAGTAAAGGAAGATTTATTTTTATGGCAGAATTTGGTTCTATAGAAATATCTTGTTTCAACTAGTTGCATAATCACCTGATTGCCTTGCATTGCATACTCTGCCTGGTTTAGGGAAGAGTCTATCTTTATCCCGGGCATCTTTTGGCTCAAAATGATCACAGCCTGCTACACAGCGCCTCCTGACACTAACAGCAAATTTAATGAAGTCCTCCACATTGTGGAGTAGGGCGAGTGCAACAGACCTTAAAACTTATCAGTCATTCTCTAAATGAGGGATTCATGTTCAGAGCTGTCATTCTGTCAAATTATGCAGCCAGAATGAAGCAGTTTTCACTAGCATTCTCCATGGGATTGCATGGAATTTTACTGGCCTTGGAGAAGTGTCCCTGCATTAGCTATAATGTAATCATAGAAACAAAAATCCAAAGTAGCAAGCTCTCTTTGGAGGCAGTTTTGGTCCTCAATTGAATCATGGTAGCTTGAAGCATGAAGTCACGTGTGGGATGGTTGCCATTTGCCCTCTAAGAACATAACCTTCTAAGAACATAACCTTTCTTACTGCTTTTTCTCATAGCACCAGCCTTGTGGTCTCTTGTGTAAAGTGATCCTGGATTTCCCTTATGTTTGCCTAATTAGAGATCAGCATCTCAGTAGCACAGAGGCACCTTGCTATCCACTGATGGCTCACCATGTGCCACTTCTGAGGTCCCCACGACCCAGGGCTCCACCCCTTTTGTAACAAGCAGCAAACAAGCCAGTTCCTCTCTTCTGGGGAGAAACCAGTCACAGAAGAGTCACTCTATGAACATCTTGACCTACTTAATTGCTTTTGTGACTAGCTACAGAGAGTGTTCAATGTCAAGGGACAAGTTTGGTACACTCAGCAAAAACGTGAGATGGGCTGATGGTAGACTTTCTGTCCCAACAATAGGTTAAAACTGAAAAGTTGAAAAAAAAATGAAAAGTTGAATTATTTGTAGAAGTAATGGTAAAATGGAGTTGACCAGTTTCATGTGATGCATACTCTGATACACCCTACTTTTCTAGATTTTAACACTATATATCATAAAAAAGGTTGATAAACTTTGAGATGTCCAAGTACAATCAATAAAAACAGACATCTGTAGATTTGAAATAAAGTCCTAATTTTTAGTTCATTATAGGTTGATTTAATGGCACTGCTTTTTAATGAAGGATACAAAATTAACAAAAACATTAACTCAAGAATATACAAATGTGGTCCTTTGCTGGAGGGGTAACAGATCACTGCATGGGTGAGATGTGCCTATTTCACGCCCTTCTCAGAGATACTCTAACCCTGGTACCCTGCCCCTCAGAAACATGAAAAATAAACAAAAGCCAAAAACGAATCTTTGCCCTTTTCCCACATTTACATCATAAGACAACCTAAATATACCCATCACCTAGGATGTTTGTTCCTAATACCTTAAACGATGCCGTCTATGTTTCATATATTTACTATGGCATCAGTAAAAAGAACCATCTGATTCACTCAAAATGGGGACTCAGTAAATACAAAATATTTTTGCTGTATCATTTAAAACCTACATTCCATTTCTAAGACTGTGTGTAGCAATAACAGCTCATGCATGTCTTACACGCAGTAGGCATTCTAAGCACTCAAGTTGAACCGCAATATGGTTCTAAGAACAATTCACAGTTTTGATGAGAATTGCTCAGGTATGAATAGGTTGGTCTTGGAGCAGTCAGAATATATGTCGAGAACGAATAAAGTGAAACACAATGAATACTAGTCAAACTATCAAAAATATTTTAAGTAGTGCCATAGACATACAGAAATCCACCTCAAGAACCGTGCTGTTTGAGAGCAAAGACAGCTGGGGAAAATCTTATGATTTATTTAGATTTGCTTTCAGTGCAATTCCCTACATGGCTAAGGGCCATGATTCCAGTTTTACTATCCACATAAAGAATGTAGTATTTAAAAAGGAGAGGAAAGAAAAGAAGAGAAAGGAGGAGGAGGAAGTTTACTTTGAAAGACTTATTCTTAGCTCTTTATTACTGAAATAACCAATATCAACAACCAAGAATAATGGTGACATGGTACACAACCACATCCTCATTAACTGTCATCTTCCAATCCGCTTATATCTGTCGCTTTTGTAGTTAAGGTTTTGGGGGTTTGGTTTGTTTTATGGTTCCTGGTTCTCCAGGTACCTGAGGCTTAAGGCTATTTTTGGTTATGTACTCACTAAAGAGAAATATTTCTCCTCTATAAACGTGACCATCATTTATGGGTCTTTCAGAAAAGGAAATAAATGGCAGCATGACTTTTAACCAGGTATTTATCTGGAAGCCTATTGACTGGCTTTAGTGTATAAGACAAACTCTAGGGCTAGTCTTTAAAAAAAAAAAAAAAAAAGGAGAGCGAGAGATAGAGAGAGAGAGAGCTCCTGAGAGCTCTTTCTGTTGCCTAAAGTCACAGTGGAGCAATTCATTTATGTGACACTTCTTTCTCATTTCTTTAATGTCAGACAACATAGAAAGTGCTCTTACCCCTGACAATGGATTGTGGAAAAAAGTCAGGAAACAATTTATTTTCAGAAGGTATTGGAATTAAAAATTTAGGTAAAACTGACACTTTTAAAAAACTGATTAAGAGGTACATAGGAGTAGCACCTACTGTGATAATTTTGATAGGTTGTATTTTCAGCTCAAAATGTTTTCAAGTTTCCCTTGTGATTTTTTTTTAAAGACTTATTTATTCTAGGGGGAGAGAGAGAGAAAGACAGAGAGACAGAGACAGAGAGAGAGAGAGAGAGAGAGAGCGCACAAGCAGGGGGGAGGGGCAGATGGAGAAGTGGGGCTTGATGCCAGGACCCTGAGATCATGACCTGAGCCAAAGTCAGATGCTTAACCATGAGCTTAATGCTTAAACATGAGCCACCCATGCGCCCTCTTCTTTGATGATCAATTTATTTATAAGACTATGCCTTAATTTTGTGTATTTGGAATATTCCAGGTATGGTAATATCAATGCCTAATTAAATTCATTCTGTTTAGAGAACATAGGATTATGATGATTATTTGTATAATATCCATTCATTTAAATTTATTGACACTAGTTTTAGGGTTCAGTGTCTAATTACATGTTCTATGTGCACTGAAATCTGAGTTTTTGCTATAGCTGCATATAAGTTTCCTATTGTCATATTACAGATTTCCTCAAATTTACCAACTTACACAATATCCACTTAAGATCTCAAAGTTCCTTTTGTTACAAGTCTGGATAGGCTATACTGGGTTTTCTGCTTAAGGTCTCACAAGATGACGTCTTCAAGGTATTGGTCAGGCTGAACTCCTATCTGGAAACTTGGAGAAAAATCTACTTGGAAGCTCATTCATGTTGTTGGTAGAGTCCCAATACTTGCATCTGTAGGTGTGAGGTCCCCATTTCCTTGCTAGCTGTAGCCAGGGACTGCTCTTCTGCTCCTATAAGCCACCTGCACTCCTTCCAAGTGCCCTTCATCATCCTCAGAGCCAGCAACTTCTGCCCACCAGCCAGAAAAATCGCTCTACTTTTTAAAGGGTTCCCCTGAGTACTACTCCCAAGGCTCATCTCCTTAAGATAAACGACTGGAGACTTGCCTTACCTAGACAAAACACCTGGATTAGTGTTTGACTGAATAAACATGGAGGGGGAGTCTTGATGAGGGTGGGAGAACATCATTAGAATTCTGCCAGTGACACACTGGGTGAAGTGTCCTAAAGATGTGAATTATAACAATATAGTTGATACTGTTTTCCAAATCTAGGTGTGTAGTGATTTTGTTCTCTTCTTGTTCTTTCAAATACTAACAAAACACTTAAATCTAGTACATTTTTAATTTTTCTAGTTCTCCTTTCAGTAGTCAGTTTTTTCATGTGTTTTCATGTATTTTGGAACTTAGCTGTTGAGTACATATACTTTTAGGAATGTATGACAAATTGACTCTTTTATAATAAATTATTATTTCCCAGTAATATTTTTTGTTTCAAAACCTATTTTGTGGGCGCCTGGGTGGCTCAGTTGGTTAAGCAACTGCCTTCAGCTCAGGTCATCGTCCCAGGATCCTGGGATGGAGTCTTGCATCCGGCTCCCTGCTGAGCAGGGAGCCAGCTTCTCCCTCTCACTATGCCTACCCCTTCCCGGGCTTCTGCATACACATGCTCTCAATCTCTCTGTCTAAATGAATAAAATCTTAAAGAAAAAAAAACTATGTGTGAAATTATTGTAGCCACTCCAGATTTCTTATAAGTAGTGTTTGCATTCCATATTCTTTCTCTATTAAAAAAAAATCTTTTTGTTTTATTTTTTTAAGATTTATTTATTTGATGGAGAGAGTGGGTAGGAGTGAGTGGGGGAGGGGCACAGGGAGAGAAACTCAAGCAGACTTCCCACTGAGCGTGGAGCCCAGGTTGGGGCTCAATCTCATGATCCATGAGATAATGACCTGAGCAGACAAGATGAGTCCAATGCCTAACCAAAAGCCACCCAGGTGTCCCTTCTTTCTTTGTTTTTAAAGTAGGTTTCTTATAGCAGTATGCTATTGAATATTTCTTTTTAATATAATACTTGCCTTTTGATGAAGTGTTTGGGGTATTTAAAATATTGGTGATTATACTTAAATCTCCTTTCTTAGTAATTGTTTTCTATTTGCCCTGTGCCTTCTTTGTTCCTGTCTCTTCCACATATTCCTTCACTTCTATATGGTATTTTTTACATTATGCGAGGCTTATTTTGCATTTTATCTCTTGTGCTAATGGTTCCATCTGTCCTTCATTCCTTCTTTTTCCTCTTTAGCTTCTTTTGAGTAATTTGTAATAATTGTAATTTTATCACCTCTACTGGCTTACTAATTTACTTTTTTTTAATTTTAGAGGATTCCTCTTTGATTTAAAATATGCATCCTTAATTTATAATAGTCTATTCTCAGCTACTCTTATCTCTGTTAATAAACATAAGTATGAACCTCACAAAAGTATGCTTCCTTATTCATGCTCTCCCTGGGCTTGTGCTGTCACATATTTTTCTACTTTATTATTGCTTTTGTAAATTCATTACAATACATTGTAAATATTACACCTTTAAACAATTATTTTTTAAAGGTCTTCTTTAATGAGAAATTATGCTATGTTTATCCACATATTTAGCATTTCTGATGTTCATTTCTTATTTAGATCTGAGTTTCTGGATGACATAAGTTCCTTCTACCTGTACAAATCCCATTAATGATTCTTTTAGCCCATGTAGGGTGGTGAAGAATTTAAAAATTTAAAAATTTAAATTTTAAAAAAGTTTGTTTCATTTTGAAGGTTAATTTTACAATTCTCTCTTTACATTGTTTCAGCGATTAGACTGCTTATGTCTTAAAGGCTTTCCTTTTATTTAACCCATTTGGTGTCCACTAAGATTTTGAGTCAGTGGGTATACAGAATTCATCAAATACATGGATGTTGTAGACATTTCTTCAAATTATTTTCTAGTCTCCTTTTCATTCTAGGTTTCAAACTAGCAGTATTTCATTTTATAAAATTTTTTTAAGATTTTATTTATTTATTTGAGAGAGAGAGAGAGACAGAGACAGCAAGAGAGAACATGAGTGGGGAGGAGAGAGAGAAGCTGACTCCCCACTGAGCAGAGAGCCCGATGCAGGGCTTGATCCCAGGACCATGAGATCATGACCTGAGCTGAAGGCAGACACTTAACCGACTGAGCCACCCAGGCCCCCCCACACTAGCAGTTTTTTAATTCATTTGATATTGTCTTGCAGGTCACTAAAGCTCTATTTTTTTTTCCTCTTTTTTCTTTCTCTGCTTTAATTTGGATTATTTCTATTGCTATGTCTTCAGGTTCACTGACCTTTTGTTCTGCACTGTCTAACCTGCTAATCCTATTGAATTTTTTATTTCATAATTTTCGTAATTTATAATCTCTATAAATTCCATGTATTTTTCTATATATCTTCCATTTTTCCTGATTATACTCACATTTTTCTTTAAAACTATGACTATATTCATAATTAATTTCTTAATCTCAGTCTTTATTAATAATTCTGTTATCTCTGTTTTTTTGTGGGGGTTTTTTTGGTTTTTATTGATTTTTACTATTGTTCTTATGTGTGTATATGTTGCCCATATCTAGCAAGTTTTGATTGAATCATGGGCACTGAAAATGTTACTTTATTGAGGGTCTCATTGTTTTTTTCATTTAAAGAGTCTGTTCTTGAGAGGGACATCAGCAGGATGGCAAACTAGGAAGTCCTAGCCCTGTCAGCTCATAGGAAAAAAAAAAACAGTTTACCAACGATATATGGGCCAAAATATCTTTATGAGAAGTCTAAAACTCAGTTAACTAGTTATAGTACTCCAGACAAGCATAAAACTGACAACAGTCATGCTGAAATGGATTAGAAGAACAATTTCACATTACCTGCATCAGCCCCTCCCCCAAGGTGGTACAGCTAAGTACCAAGAGAGATTTGACAGCCTGTAATTTATTCCTCAGGGAAAAGAGAGTGGAATGTGCATCCTATATCCCAGACACCTAGTGCACTACCGAGAGACTAGGTTCTGTCTCACATCACATGGAGCACTGATGGAACCAGCATAGTTTTGACAGCTGGAGGCAGCTAAGAACAAGAAATGGGGCAAGCAACTTACTGCTGCCTGCATGATTCTGTAGGGCTGGGAGAAGGTGCAAAACCCTGTAGCTTCTCCCCTAGGAAATAATAAAAGATTGGAGCTTGTCTAACACCCTGTCAGTGCACTACCCTAGGAACCAGTTTGTGCCTCATTTTACCTGGAGTGCTGAGGGAATTAGCATAGTTTGGATGCCGAGGGACAGATAAGAATAAAGTAAAGGAGTGGGCAGTTTACTGAACCCAGTATGGTTCTGCAAGCTTGGGAGAAGGGAGAAAAGACTGTAAAATGATGCAAACCTTGAGGCTTCTCCCCCAGGCAGAAGGGAGAGGGACAGAGCATGCCTCTAAAATCCCATCTTTTCAGTGTACAATCCTTGAGACTGGTTTCTAACTCACCTCACCTGAAATGCTGTTGGAACTAGCATGGTTTGGTGGGGACAGATAAAAACAGAAAAAAATCATTGGCAGCTTACTGTGCCCAGCAGTTTTGCGAGATAAAGAGAAGGTACAAACTTTTCCACAACCAAGAAGGGAGAGAAGTGGAGCATGCCTCCAATGCCCCATTCCACAGAACAGTAAAGCACCATAAAGAGCAAGAAATTATGAGATGCTTGGGGGAGGGGAAAGAAAAGAAAATATCTTTCCTTTTAGGAATTTACACTCATAAGTCCAGAGAGGATAATTCACTGAAAAGAACTGAGTAGGTCTTGGAATTTTAAACTGAGCTCACTGTTGAAGCCAAACTATAAGACTGGGAGGAGTGCCTGTTTCTTCAAATGACACCAATACTAAGCTGCAAGGAACATGAAGATTCAAGGAAACATGACACAGACAAAGGAACAATAAATCTCCATTAACCAACCCTGAAGAAATGGAGATCTATGAATTTCCTGACAAAAAATTTAAAATAATTATCTTAAAGAAGTGCAATGAGTTACAAGAGAACGCAGATAGACAAATGAAATTAAGAAAATAATACTTGAACAAAATGAGAACATCAACAAAGAGATAGAAACTATACAAAGGAACCAAACAGAAATTCTGGAACTGAATCCTACAATGGACTGAAAAAAATCCATAGAAAGCTTCAGCAGCAAATATGATAAGCAAAAGAATAAGCAAATTAAAAAAAAAAAAGTCTTTTGAAATGATCCAGTCAGAAAAGCAAAAAGAAAAATCTTGAAAGAGAGTGAAGAAAAACAGAGGAATTTATAGGACAACCATCAAGTGAACCAGCATATGCATTATGGAAGTCCTACAAAGAAAGGGTAGGGAGAAAGACACAGAACGCTTATATAAAGAAATAATGGCAAAAAACTTCCCAAATCTGGGGAAACAAATGGACATCGAGATTCATGAAATCCAAAAGACTCCAAAGAGGATAAATCATGAGAAGTCTATACTGAGACACGTTATAATCAAACTTTCAAAATTTAAACAGGAAGAGAATTTTGAAAGTTTTGAAAGAAAAAATATTTATTGCATAACAGGGGCCTCCCATAAGACTATCAGACTATTTTTCAGCAGAAATCTTACTGGCCAGGACGAGTGGAATGATAGATTCAAAGTCTTGAAAGAAAAAAAAAATGCCAGTCAAAAATACTGTATCTCATAAAACTGCCCTTCCAATGTGAAGGACAGATAAAGACATTCACAAACAATCAAAAAGTGAGGGAATGTATCACCAGTAAAACTGAGTTACAGGAAATGCTAAAGGGAATTCTTCAAGTTAAACTGAAAGGATGATAAACCACATTAAAGCATATTAAAGTATATAATTCATTGGTAAAGGCAAATATATAGACAGATATAGAACACTGTAATACTGTAACGTTTGTGTGTAAATCATTTTTAATTCTAATTTAAAAGTTAAAAGGCAAAGTATTAAAAATAACTACAACTACAAAAATCTATTAATGAATGCACAATATAAAAAGATATAAACAATATGTGACAATAACAATATTTGTGTGCAACGGAGTAAAATTATAGTTGATTTTGTACACAATTAATCAGTTTAAAATAGACTATAATTATTATATATGTAAGTCTCACAGTACCCACAAAGAAAATACCTATAGAGGATACACATAAGTAAATTTTTAAAAAAGAAAAAACTAAGATCAGAATAAGCAGACGGTATTAGAGCAGAAATAAATGAAATAGAGACCAGAAAGACCACAGGGCCATAAAAAAGAGCTGGGGTTTTTTAAAAGGTAAACTAAATTGACATTTAACTAAACTAATGAAGTAAAAGAAAAACTCAAAATCAGATATGAAAGACGAGACATTACAACAAATGTAACAGAAATACAAAGAATCACAAGACTACTATGAACAAAGATACAACAATAAATTGGATGATACACAAGAAATGGATAAATTTCTTGAAATGTATAACCTACTGAGGCTAAATTATAAAGAAATAGAAAATCTGAACAGACAAATTACTGGTAAGGATACTGAATCAGTAGACAAAAACCTCCCAACAAACAAAAGCCCAGGACCAGAAGGCTTCATTGGTGACTTCTACCAAATATTTACAGAAGAATTATCACCAGTCCTCCTCAAGATCTTCCAAAAAACTGAATTGGAGAGACCATTTTCAAACTCACTTTATGAGGCCACCATTACTCTGATAGCAAAACCAGGCAAAGAATAGAAAACTACAGGTCAATAGCCCTGACAAATACAGATGCAAAAATCCTCAACAAAATACTAGCAAATCAAATTAACTAGCATATTAAAAGGATCATACATCATTCCCAAGTGGAGTTTATCCCTGCAATGCAGCAGTGGTTCAAATTATGCAAATAAATTAATATGATATTCCACATTAACAAAATGGAACATAAAAATCACATGCTCATCTACTCAATGAAGAAAGTCATGGAGCATATATGACAAGCTCTCCACTAACATACTCAAGGGTGAAAAACTGAAAGCTTTTCCTCTAAGATCAGGAACCAGACCAGGATACCTGCTTTTACCATTTCTATTCAACACAGTACATCTGTTTTCAAATGACATCGTCTTACATGTAGAAAACCCTAAAGAAAACTTAGGAATAAATAAACTTAGCAAAGGAGGTGATAGACTTATACAGTGAAAATTATAAAACTTTCATGAAGGAAATTTAAAAAGACACAAATAAATGGAAAGATACTCCTTGTTCATGGATTGGAAGAATTAATATTGTTAAAATGTCCATACTACCAAAGCAACCTATAGACTTAATGTAATACCTACTAAAATCCCAATGTAATTTTTCACAGCAAAAATCAATCCTAAAATCAAATGGAACCACAGAACACTCCAACTAACCAAAGCAATACTGAGAAAGAGGAACAAAGCTGGTAGCACCATACTTACGGATTTCAAAAAATATCACAAATTTACAGTAATAAAAAAAGCATGATCCTGGCATAAAGGCAAACATACAGACCAATGGAACACAGCAGAGAGTCCCAAAATAAACCCTTGCTTGACGTGGGGTTGTCACAGATCTTCAAATTGTAAAAAATGCAGGAAGTGCAATAAAGTGAAGCACTATCAGACAATATATGCCTGTAGTCTTAATTAAAGGAGATATCAATGGACACAGTTACCATTACATACCATTTAAACAAGGATTATTCAAAAATAAAGATTTTTCCTGGTGAAGAAAAAATATATGGTGCTTCATGTCTCTGCATGCTATTTCAATGCCATCATCATTAACATAAACTTAAATATTATGTAGGAAGATAATTAAGTGTAAAAATATCTGGTCCATAAAATCCACATTGGTTTACCTACATATATCAGCGTACCTAGGCTTCTTAACTTTTCCTTCCAATTCCCAAGAAAATTAGCTTACACGAATTAGAAATAACTACTTCTATTAAGCACAGCAATCCCTGGTGAATATTCTAAAAAAAAAAAAAGGAATTAACCCAATATTCATTATGTGCCTTGTTTTATTTTTTTTCCCATGTCTCACTAACTTTGTGGTGGTGTCTTTAAGATCTCAATACAAATCAGTTGTTTTTGTGTTACAAGCAAACTGGGTGTTATACACAACTAATGAATCATTGAACATTACATCAAAAACTAATGATGTTCTAGGTGTTGGCTAATTGAATTTAGATTAAAAAAGAGAATTCTTAACTTTAAATTGTGACGATCTTCCCATGTTTACTGAACTTAGTAAGAAGAGGAGCCAGGCCGTAGGTGTAATGCTATGCTGTCAAGCTCACTCTATCATCCCTGCAACCAACACTGAGTTGGGCCTAGTGTCTGTCCAATATTAAGCACAGGTTAGAAACACAAAACATTCTATGTAAAAAAAACTGGATTTCTCTAGCATCTTGAGAATTGCAACAAGAATTATTTTTGTGTACAGCATCTTGTTTACATTCATCCTTAAATATTTCTAATAGTTATTTTTAATGTTGTCATGTCTGTTATGAGACTAAAAGCATATGACTACATTTTAATGGTTATGCAACACAGCCCCCATGGATGCAAAATATTTGCTCGATGGCCTCACTGCAAGGCTCACTTCATTGCGAAAAGTAAAAGAAAATAACTATAAAATTTGTCTGTCTCTTAGAGTCTCTGGTAATTCAATCCCCATGTGTATGTTTTGTGTGGAGTGTTGGTTGTTTTCAGCTTATTCTTGTGGCTTTCAGTTCAGACCTCCAAATTTTTCTGTCCTTTCAGCTTGGCATGCCTTCATTAGGCCAATAACCCACTCAAAACCATTGTTTTAAAATGTGTTTATGCTCCTGTCATCTGCGAAAGGTCAATGTTTACCAAATTGTTCAATCTTATTTTTTTAATTTGTGCAACTTCCTATTACATCTGTGTGCCTTAAATACAGAGAAAGTCTGTCAGCAAGAAGCCACACATACATGATTGTCATGAAGGTAGCAGTGTTAGCAAAGGGTTCTTGTTTGATTTCTTGTACAATACGCTTGGAGGGGAACGGTGGCTTTTGCATCCATCCTCTCTCTCTTCATCTGTTCAACACTCACTAAAATGTCTTTAGTACAACTGTAACCTACCAGGGTGTGTGTAAGTGTTAGTAATAAAGGTACATTTTCTAGCAATGTTGGTGGTGTAGTTGCTCATTTTTTTTTCTCCTCATTTACTCCTCACACCACTATTCCGATGGGGAGGGTACATGTCTGTTATGATGTAACCTAGACAGCTCTGATCTAGTTGTCTACAAGGCATCCAGATTTCTGGGGTCACTATTTCCTCTAGCATTTAGGAAAGAGACTAGATGAAGCATCCATCCCATGTACTGTGGAAAATCCAGAGCCCGCCTCAAAATTTCTCTGGATGATAAACCTTTTATTTTATTTATTTATTTTTAAAGGTTTTATTTATTTATTTGTCAGAAAGAGGGAGAGAAAGAGTGCACAAGCAGGGGGAGCAGCAGGCAGAGGGAGAAGCAGGCTCCCCGCTGAGCAAGGAGCCTGAAGCAGAACTTGATCCCAGCACCCTGGGATCACGGCTTGAGCCGAAGGCAGATGCTGAACCAACTGAGCCACCCAGGCATCCCTAAACATTTTTAATTAGTGGGTTCTCCACCTCCATAAATTCTGTCTGATCTCCCTACTGGTAAAGTTGTAATACTGACTATGGACTATTTTGTTTCTTGATCTAGAATCCCAAGATTTATCTTGATTATGTCCCAGGTTCTACCATTCTCTATGTCCAGTTGCTTTGATAATCTAAATATTTCCTTAATCCATTTCTCACTGTAGTGGGCGATGGTCAACTACATTCTGGCCTACTGTATTAAGAAAAACTGTCCAATAATTGGGAATAAAACACAAAAGAGGGCTTATATCCTTTCCATATCATATGGCGGCATTAATAAGCTCATCCCAAGATTACTTAACGTTCTACGACAATGTACCATTTGGGGCTTTGCTAGTTAGTATTAGGGATAAGACTACTCAAATTGTCTATTTCTGCTTGTGTGTTCTAGAAGATTATGGCTTTCAAAAAATTGGTCCAGTTCATCTAAATTATAAAATTTGTGGGAACAGAGTTGTTTATAATATTCCTTTATTATTTTCCTAATGTCCATGTGATCTGTAGCAAAGTTTCCTCTTTCATTTCTGATATTAGTAATTGTTGCCAAAAGATTTAGAAACATGCGTTAGGTTCCATAACCAAGTTTGATTCTGAAAGGTGGTAAGAATCTAATTATTGAAGACATGGTATACATTCTTTTAATTTTCAGAGAAACATTGAAAGTCCTAATGGAATTCTGTCATACAAGCCACATGCCTGTTAGGCATTCAAGTGTACCAAAGTGTTCCTACTCCCTGAACATTCTGGAGAACTGAGGTTGAGGGTCCCCTGACTTTATAAGGACTCCCACAGCAGACCAGGAAAGTTTATAGAAAGCACAAAGTTCATAAGGAGAGCAAAGCCAGGATCAAGACCTTTATCTGAATTACGTAGCAGATGAAAATTCTAGGTTATTACTTCCTCAATCCTATCTTATACAAACTCAAATAAGACAAATGAAACTGTACTATAAAAATCAGAGAGTAATTAAAATTAAGAGACATAAGAAAATGTCACCCAGGTTGTAATCGCGTAAACCTTAGACAAACCAAGAATAAAGCCTTTCAGACTTTATGCCAATGCTCCTTTACACCCTCTTCTGATCTCCAACTCCCAGACAGACACACACCACACCACACACACACACACACACACACACACACGCGCGCGCGCACACACACACACGCACACACACGCACACGCACACTTCCATATGTCAAATAAAATCTGATGTCATTTATATCACGCTATTGTACAAGTCGATCAGGCTTATTTTGAACATCAAAATTTCATTTACTTCTACAGTTACTTAAAAAAAGGTATCAAAGTAGTGCATTGTGTAAACTATATTTAGTGATTTGGATTTTTTTAATGTCATGAGATCTAAGACTCTTAAGTTATTTTCCTTAATTGTTAAAGTCAGGAGGCATTTGAGAGAAAAGATACATTCTTGACCTTAAGGGAAGTGTTTTTAAGTTCAATAATCTATAAGCTATTTCTCAAAAGATACACACACCTGAATAGATACACATACAAGTTTTATAGCATTTGTGATCATGTTTTAATAGATATCAGATACCAGAAAATTCAGTTAAAACTTCATTCAGTTGGAAATATAATTTTTCCCTGAACTCTTGTATTGCTTTCTGTTCTATGACATTAATAACCCTATTTTTAACTAAGGCAATTAAGAAAATTACAGAAAATAAGATATACTATAGATCCATAAGGAGAGCTACTTAGAGATAAAACATTTGGCTAATGCGCCTGCAACAGGTCCAGTAACTGACTAATGTGAAATGAAATTTAATACAGGAATTTGTTTGGCATATTATGCAGCCATCAAAAGGAATGAAATCTTGCCATTTGCAATGACGTGGATGGAACTGGAGGGTATTATGCTGAGCGAAATAAGTCAGAGAAAGACATGTATCATATGACCTCACGGATATGAGGAATTCTTAATCTCAGGAAACAAACTGAGGGTTGCTGGAGTGGTGGGGGTGGGAGGGATGGGGTGGCTGGGTGACAGACATTGGGGAGGGTATGTGCTATGGTGAGTGCTGTGAATTGTGTAAGACTGTTGAATCACAGACCTGTACCTCTGAAACAAATAATACATTATATGTCAAAAAAAAAAAAAAAAGAAGAAGAAGATAGCAGGAGGGGAAGAATGAAGGGGAGCAAATCAGAGGGGGAGACGAACCATGAGAGACCATGGACTCTGAGAAACAAACTGGGGGTTCTGGAGGGGAGGAGGGTGAGGGGATGGGTTAGCCTGGTGATGGGTATTAATATTTTTTTATTGTTATGTTAATCACCATACATTAGATCATTAGTTTTTGATGTAGTGTTCCATGATTCATCATTTGGGCATAACACCCAGTGCTCCACGCAGAACATGTCCTCTTTAATACCCATCACCAGACTAACCCATCACCCCACCCCCCTCCCCTCTAGAACCCTCAGTTTGTTTTTCAGAGTCCATCATCTCTCATGGTTAGTCTCCCCCTCCGACTTACTCCCCTTCATTCTTCCCTTCCTGCTATCTTCTTCTTTTTCTTTTTTCTTAACATATGTTGAATTATTTGTTTCAGAAGTACAGATCTGTGATTCAACAGTCTTGCACAATTCACAGTGATCACCATAGCACATACCCTACCCGATGTCTATCACCCAGCCACCCCATCCCTCCCACACCCCCACCACTCTAGCAACACTCAGTTTGTTTCCTGAGATTAAGAATTCCTCATATCAGTGAGGTCATATGATACATGTCTTTCTCTGATTGACTTATTTCACCCAGCATAATACCCTCCAGTTCCATCCATGTCATTGCAAATGGCAAGATCTCATTCCTTTTGATGGCTGCATAATATTCCCTTGTGTATATACTGGTGATGGGTATTAAAAAGGGCACGTTCTGCATGGAGCACTGGGTATTGTATGCAAACAATGAATCATGGAACACTACATCAAAAACTAATGATCTAATGTATGGTGATTAACATAATAAAATTAATAAAAAAAGAATTTGTTCAGCATTCTCTCCTCCAGACAGGGTGCATTCATCTTCTGGGAAAATATGTAAATGATATTTACATATCTTCAACCTTTAATGTAATAGTATGAAAATAGCAGCCATGGTATAATCTATATTGTATTTTTATGAATATTTTACTAAGATAAAATGGCTACAATTCCTAATATGTATATGATACTATTTCTTCCATTAACTCTGATTTCACATGCATTAGCTCTTGAGATAAAAATGAAATAGATTTTTTTAAGATTTTATTTATTTATTTATTTGAGAGAGTGAGAGAGCAAGCAAGCAAGAGCAGAGGGGAAGGGCAGAGGGAGAGGGAGAAGCAGGCTCCCTAGGAGCCTTATGTGGGGCTCAACCCCATGACCCTGAGATCATGACCTGAGCCAAAGGCAGATGCTTAACCAACTGAGTCTCCCAGGCACCCTGAATTAGGTTCTATAACGTAAAATTTAAAACAAATAACAAGTGGAGTTGCAACTATTTTTCTTCTTTGATATCTTATGCTTTATGTTCCCTTAATTTTTTTTTTCTCAAATGGTTGACAGTGGAAAAATTACTGGATAATACCCAGTTTTGGTATTAAAAGGCTTTTAGAAAATAGGAAATTATAAGATTACAATTTATATAGTTACGCAATTTATATGATAACAAAGTTAATTATAACATAGATGTCACGTATCCTATTTTGCCACTATAATATAAATTAATATCTGCATTTTTTTCTGGGAACTTAGTAAATAAGAAAGGCCCATTGACAAGTGAACTTGAAAGAAAAAAAAGCAGAAAAATCTTTCCTAAATTATTAAAAAAAAAGGCGAGCACCGTTGTTGAAAATCACTATCCCTCCAGTAAAAATCATGCAGTGAGGGTTCCCTTTACAGGAAATATAATAGGAAAGGCCTTTGGGGGTTCCTGTCCTAAATAATAGATAACAATTTCGGGTGCCTGGGTGGCTCAGTCATTAAGCATCTGCCTTCGGCTCAGGTCATGATCCCGGGGTCCTGGGATCGAGCCCCACGTCATGCTCCCTGCTCAGAGGGAAGCCTGCTTCTCCCTCTCCCACTCCCCCTGCTTGTGTTTCCTCTCTTGTTCTCTCTTTGTCAAATAAATATATAAATAAATCTTTAAAAAAATAGATAATTTCATGAGTCATACGAATAAATGTATAGGGACAAAATTAAAAAATCATTTGTGCAAGACATGGAAATTAAGACATAATGAGTTGTCAGGCCATAAGAAATTTGGTATATTATACTGTGCAATATGATATTCTAAGTAACTGAAACCATACAGGACTTAGGCAGTAAGAGACAAAAGTAATAAGCCAAGGTGTAGCCAGTACTAGGTAGTTTGGTAGCAGCTGGATCAGGATTGAATGATGTTAGATATTCACCACAGAGAATCTTTTCCAAAGAACTAGAAGATTCACAAACCACGAAATTCACAAGGGGCGAGGTAATGACCTTGCTCTCCAGGAAATGACTGCTGTGTATTGGCCACACGTGTGTGGGCGTGTGTAGGAGCATCCTCTGGGTGATGTGCAAAGTGTTTGGGCACTTCCCAAGAGGGAATTGGCCTACTGCTTGATGAGCAAACTGCCTGGAAAATACTAATGCTGTCATAGAGGATAGAGGATATCCAGTGATCATGGAGAATATGTTTCTCCTATATAAATTCAGGGTCAAAATCTGAAGTAATGTCAGTGGTTCTACAGGATGATTGAGTAGAATGAAACCCAACTATCACATGGCTTAAGTTCTCCATACTTTCTATAACATTCCGAAACCTCAATCCCACTGGAGTGGAAAAAGGATCCTTGACAATAAAAGCCAAACTGTGATGATCCATCTTTAGTCCCCCTTTATTTAAATTTTATTTTATTATGTTAGTTACCATACATTACATCATTAGTTTTTGATGTAGTGTTCCATGATTCATTGTTTGCGTATAACACCCAGTGCCCCATGCAGTATGTGCCCTCCTTAATACCCATCACCGGGCTGACCATTCCCCCCACCACCCGCCCCTCTAAAACCCTCAGTTTGTTTCTCAGAGTCCATAGTCTTTCATGGTTCGTCTCCCCCTCCGATTTCCCCCCTTCATTTTTCCCTTCTTACTATCTTTTTTTTTTTTTTAACATATAATGTATTATTTGTTTCAGAGGTACAGGTCTGTGATTCATCAGTCTTACACAATTCACAGCACTCACAACAGCACATACCCTCCCCAATGTCCATCACCCAGCCCCCCCATTTTTCCCGCCCCCCACCTTAGTCCTTTTAATCTAAACTTTCATCATCAATAAACTCATTTTCTCACTTATGGTCTCAATATGCAGCTGAATCCTTAGTCAAAGTAAAGTCTGCATTCACCTTTGCTTTCCTGTGCTCTAGATTCCCTATACTGAACCGCTTACATATTTTTCACCTGAATATCACTTAAATAGCTAATATTCAAAATGTCTAGAATTCCCTGTGCCTCTGATCCCAATAGTCACTTAGTAAGTTATACAAAGGGGCCAAAGAGAAATCATAGGTTCATTATGGCTGATCCTCTTTTGTCTAAGTCCCGAAACTATATTATTTCTACCCAACACTTCTCAAATTCTCTCCATCCTACCACACTGCCTCAATTCATACATTCCTTACCTTCCATCTGGAATACTTTGCTAGCTTTTCCCTTCCTCCTAAATTCATCCTACATGTTGTCAGCCTCAATTATTTTTCTGATTAACGAATGAATTATATCACCCCCCAAGGTCCTAAAAAGCCTTACAGTATCCAATGGTTAATGAGCTCCATCGAACCCCAAGGTGAAGGTTCATGCTCTTTACCATGTCATTAAAGGCCTGTTTCAGTTGCAACCAAATTATCATTCCCATGTCTAAGAACAAACATGGGGAGACTTGCCATTAGCTAAACACCTTCCCTTTCTGCATCCATCTCTCTGAGCACTCACTCATTTTACTGTGGCATGGCCTCCTTCACTTTTCCATTGCCCATCTTCACATTTCAGTTTAAATACCACCTGTTTATGGACAACTTTATTCCTAATGTGTACTAAGTGTTTCTTCATTCTCTGAGGTCCCATGGTATATTGACAAAAAACTACTGCTTCACTAAACATGCTGAATTTAATTATTTTAATTATCTAACTTAGTCCTTAACACATTATATCTGTCAATATGATTTTGAATGAATAAACAAATAAATGAAAGAGTGAATGAATAACAGTGTTTCAATACTGAAGATGGAATCAGGATGCTGGATTTCAGTCACAAATTTACTACTAACTAGATGTATAATCTTAGAAAAATCATTTAAATGCTGTGGGACGCAATTTCATTAACCCTGAAGTGCAAGATTTTGTTAGGTTAGGTAATTTCTTAAGTCACTTGTGTCTCAATCAAAACGGTATTTTGTTCTAGATCTTCAATCAGGAGACAAATGATCAGTCATAATCTCATGTTAGTATCTTTCCCTAAGCAAATTGATGATTCACTGTTTTACTCTATATGAGTTTGAAACCTGTTGGACCAGAAAAAAATGTAGTATGGTGGTAAGGAATGTTTAATTTTCATTAACTAGGGTATCTTATTTACTGGGATGTGACCACCATATTCTCATTATCAAAATTAGGTTTACAAAATGTTTTACATATTATTTACATTTCTAGTCTTTTAGAAAAAGCTCCACAGGTGTTGGCTTTTTAAATTTCTTTATAAATGCTATGCTCCTTAGGCTGAGAATTTAATTCTTTTGGAATGGTATTATTTGTACATTAAGAAGCCACATTAATTTAATTTCAATTCACAGAGATATGAACAACGAAAATAACCAATATAGAAAATACATAATGTAGAAAGTAACAGAAGAGACGTAAGGAGATTGGTTTTTTTTTAATTGAAATTAGCCAACATATAGAACATTAGTTTCACATGTCGAGTTCAGTAATTCATCAGTTGCATATAACACCCAGAGCTCATCACATCATGTGCCCTCCTTAATGCCCATCACCCAGTTACCCCATCCCCCCACCCACCTCTCCTCCAGCCACCCTCAGTTTATTTTCTATAGTTAAGAGTCTCTCATGGTTTCTCTCCCTCCCTCTCTGATTTCTTCCCATTCCATTTTTCCCATCCTTCCCCTATGATCCTCTGTGTGGTTTCTTATATTCCTCAGATGAGTGAAACCATACGATAATTGTCTTTCTCTGACTGACTTATTTCACTCAGCATAATACCCTCCAGTTCCATCCCCGTCAATGTAAATGGTAAGATTTCATCCTTTCTGATGGCTAATATTTCATTGTATATATATATCACATCTTCTTTATCCATTCATCTGTTAATGGACATCTCAGCTCTTTCCATAGTTTGGCTATTGTGGACATTGCTGCTATAAACATTAGGGTGCAGGTGCCCCTTCAGATCACTACATTTGTATCTTTGGGGTAAATACCTAGTAGTGCAATTGCTGGGTCATAGGGTAGCTCTCTTTTTAGCTTCTTGAAAGACCTCCATACTGTTTTCCAGAGTGGCTGTACCAGCTTACATTCTCACCAACAGTGTAAGAGGGTTCCCCTTTCTCCGCATCCCCACCAACATTTGTTGTTTCCTGACTTGTTACTTTTAGCCATTCTGACTGGTGTGAGGTGGTATCTCATTATGGTTTCAACTTGTATTTTCCTGATGCCGAGTGATGTGGAGCATTGTTTCATGTGTCTGTTGGCCATGTGTAACATAAAGTAGATTGTTCTTAGCTGTATGCTCATTTGTGAGTCTAAGAACCCCTGTTTATATACATATGGTTGCAGATTCTGCAGAACTACCTTCCTGGGATGTGTAAGATGTACTGTCAGATGTGGTGTGCTGATATTTCACATAATTAACATATTTAAAAAATGTATGTGGCACTTCTATTTCTAGGAAAATTTTTGGACTTTAGATTCTGAAAACCTACACTATCCAACATTTGCAAGTGATTATTAAATATTAAATTTAAAATTAAACTAAAAACATGCACATAGACCCATTTTTACAAGGAGATAAGCCTTTACAGCATGTAAATAGAAACCGCTGAGAACAGGAAGGAAACAGGAAGAAAATCCAGCAGTGAAGCTGCTAAATACACTGAGGAAATATAGAGAACCATGTGGGTTAAAGGAGTGTTTCCCAACTTTATCACCTCATGACACATGCAAAACATATCATAAGTCAGTGTGAGTAGAAAAATGGTTAACCATCTTTAACACGCTCAGAAGGACTTCAAAAATATGCTACTAAAAACAGAATATAAAACAAATGTGTTTAATAAGTTTAAAAATAAAAGAGGAGAATGGAAACATGATACTATCCCAAATGTCAAAAAAAAGAAAAATTTTGAAAAAAAAATGTATAAAATCTAAATTTAAATTCCAATAGAAAGACTAAGTAGAAGGTTAGATCCAGGTGAAATAAAAATTAGATAGGAATACAAATCTGAAGTAATCATCTAGAATTAAACTCTGAAAGAAAGCAATGGTCAGTCTAGAATTCCATGCCTCCAACACTGCCATCAAAAATAAGGGCTTATGAAAGACGTTTCCAGGTGAACAAAAATTGTAAGTTTATCATCCAAAGACCCCTGCTAAGGAATGCTAAAAAAAAGTTTTCCCAGAATAAGTCAAATGATCCTACAAGAAAAATTTGAGATGTTAGAAGAAATGTTATGTAAACAAATGCTAAAGGGAGGATAAATATTGCAAAACAATGACAGCGGTGAAGTCAACTTTTTAAAAAAGATTTTATTGATTTATTTGACAGAGAGAGAGAGAGCACAGGCAGGTGAAGCAGGAGAGAGGGAGAAGCAGGCTACCCACTGAGCAGGGAGCCCAATGCAGGGCTTGATCCCAGGACTCCAGGATCATGACCTGAGCTGAAGGCAGCTGCTTAACCAACTGAGCCACCCAAGCGCCCCTGAAGTCAACTTTTAATGTAAAAATATCAAAACAGAGATAAAGAACCTACAACTTCTTGTAAGTGATTAGAAGGGAAACTGAGGTCAAATTATTTTAAATTCTATGTAATATCCAGAAGAATGATAAAGATATCGAATTGCATTAAACACTATATGTGCAGATTAAAGTTCTAAGTAAAGTCTAAATTAAAGTGTATATTTTCAAAAGAGGTAGGATTAGAAATTGTGTAAAACAGCGGGGTGCAGAACAAGATGGCGGAGGAGTAGGAGACCTGGATTTCCTCCGGTCTCAGGAATTCAGCTGGATAGGGATCAAACCATTCTGAACACCTACAAACTCAACAGGAGATCGAAGAAGAGAGTAGCAACAACTCTCTGAACAGAGAAGCGACCACTTACAGGAAGGTAGGACGAGCGGAGAAGTGAATCCGAGGCGATATTCGGGAGGATAGATGGCGGGGGAGGGGGCCTCCGTCGGCCGCTTCTGGCAAGTGATAGAGCCGCAGAGCACAAAATCGGAACTTTTAGAAGTCGGCTCCGCTGAGGGACGTTGCTCCAGTGGCTAAGCGGGGGGTGGAACCCTCGCGGGACAGTGTGGTCTCAGGACCCTCGGGGTCACAGAAAGACCGGGGGTGCCTGAGTGCGGCAGAGCTCCCAGGTATCGGAGCGGGGAAGCTGGCTGCAGAGACGGAGCCGAGGCGTGGGCTCTCAGCTCGGGGTGGCCATAAACTGTGATCCACGGCCCAGTGGGGCCACTGCTCCTCCAGCAAGGACCCAGTGAGCAGCAGAGTTGGGGAGACTCCCCTTCCTAGGAGGAGCGGCGCGGGAGCGCACCACAGGGATCTGCTGGGTTTGGAGACTCCACACGGGGTCGGGAGCCAGAGATAGAAATGCTTGGTCACAGGCTGGGTGAGCACGCAGTGCCGCCGGAGACCGGGGAGACGGGAGTGACTGCTTTCTCTGGGGGCTCACTGAAGAGCGGGCCCCAAGTTCGCGACTCCTCCGGGTGGAGATTGGGAGGCCACCATTTTCACCCTGGTCCTTCAAGCTGTGCCGAGAGCTTGCAGGGAACAAAAGCTCCTGAGAGCAAACCCGAGCAGCTTGCTTAGTGCGGACCGACAAGAGCAGGGCAATTCCGCCTCCGGCAAAGACATTTGGGAACCACGACAACAGGCCCCTCGCCCAGAAGATTGGCAGGAACAGCCAGCAAGCCAAGACCAAGTTTACCGATCAAAGAGAATGGGAGAACTTCAGCGCTAGGGAAATACTGCACATAGAATTCATGGCTTTTTTTACCATGATTCATTAGTTTTTCAAAGTTAATTTTTTAACTGTTTTTTTTTTTAATTTTTCTTTTTCCCTTTTTCAACCAACATCTTATCAATCCCTTTTTTAAAAAAAGATTTTTTATTTTTCATTTTTAGAGTCATATTTTACCCCTTCATAGTAGTTACCCTTATTTTTGGCATATATATATAAGTTGTTCTCTCTTTAAAATTTTGAGATACAGTTTCTTCTAACAGATCAATATATATCCTAAATCACTAGTGTATGGCTTTATTCTAGTCTCCTGCCTGATCACATTCTCTCCCTTTTTTTTTTTAGTCTTCTTTTTTCAAACAACTTCTTAACTTATCAATACCTTTTATAAAATCTTTTATAATTTTAAACTTTACAATCATCTTCCATTCCTTCATTGTATCAACCCTTATTTTGTACATATATAAAATTTTTTTAAAATTTTTAAATACTTTAAAATTTTAGGAGGCACTTTTTTCTAACAGACCAAAATACGCCCAAAATCTAGTGTGTGGCACTGATCTATGCACTAGCCTGATCATATTTGATCATATTCTGGTTTTTTTTTGTATTGTTCTGTTTCTGTTTTTATCTTTTTCTTTTTTTTCTCTCTCTCTCTTTCTTTTTTCTTTCTTTCCCTTTCTTTTCCCCTGGTTTCAGGTCTTTTCTGATTTGTATAGAGTATATTTGCTGGGGACGTTGTTAACCTGTTAGCATTTTGTTCTCTCATTCATCTATTCTCCTCTGGACAAAATGACAAGATGAAAAAAATCACCTCAGCAAAAAGAACAAGAGGTAGTACCGTCTGCCAGGGGCCTACTCAATACAGACATTAGTATGATGTTGGACCTAGAGTTCAGATTCATGACTTTAAAGACATTACCTGGGCTTGAAAAAAGCGTGAAAGTTATTAGAGAAACCCTTTCTGGAGAAATAAAAGAACTAAAATCTAACTAAGTAGAAATAAAAAAGGCTTTTAATGAGGTGCAATCAAAAATGGGGGCACTAACTGCTAGGATAAAGGAGGCAGAAGAAGGAATCGGCGATATAGAAGACCAAATGATGGAATATAAAGAGGCTGAGAAAAAGAGATAAACAACTACAGGATCACGAAGGCAGAATTCAAGAGATAAGCGATACGATAAGACAAAACAACATTAGAAAAATTGAGAACCCAGAAGAAGAAGAAAGAGAGAGAGGGCCAGAAGGTATATTGGAGCAAATAATAGCAGAGAACTTCCCTAATGTGAGGAGCAAATAATAGCAGAGAACTTCCCTAATGTGATCCCTAATGCCAGGCATCAAAATCCAGGAGGCAAAGAGAACCCCTCTCAAAATCAATACAAATAGGTCAACACCCCGACATCTAATAGTAAAACTTACGAGTCTCAGAGACAAAGAGAAAATCCTGAAAGCAGCTCAGAAGAAGAGATCTGTAACCTACAATGGTAGAAACATGAGATTGGCAACAGACCTATCCACAGAGACCTGGCAGGCCAGAAAAGACTGGCATGATATCTTCAGAGCACTAAACGAGAAAAATCTGCAGCCAAGAATGCTATATCCAGCTAGGCTGTCATTGAAAATAGGAGGAGAGATAAAAAGCTTCCAGGACAAATAAAAACTAAAGGAATTTGCAAACACGAAACCAACCCTCCAAGAAATAGTGAAAGGGTCCTCCAAGCAAAGAGAGAACCTAAAAGCAGCATAGATCAGAAAGGAACACAGAGAATATACAGTAACAGTCACCTGACAGGCAATACAATGGCACTAAATTCATACCGTTCGATAGTTACCCTGAATGTAAATGGGCTCAATGCCCCAATCAAAAGACACAGGCTATCAGATTGAATTAGAAAACAAGACCCATCAATATGCTGTCTGCAAGAGACTCATTTTAGACCCAAAGACACCCCCAGATTAAAAGTGAGGGGGTGGAAAACCATTTACCATGCTAATGGACACCAAAAGGAAGCTGGGGTGGCAATCCTTCTATCAGACAAATTAGATTTTAAACCAAAGACTGTAATAAGAGATGAAGAAGGACACTATATCTTACTTAAAGGGTCTATCCAACAAGAAGATCTAACAATTGTAAATATCTATGCCCCTCACATGGGAGGAGCCAATTATATAAGGCAATTAATAACAAAAGCAAAGAAACACATTGACAACAATACAATAATAGTGGGGAACTTGAACACCCCCCTCACTGAAATGGACAGATCATCTAAGCAAAAGATCAACAAGGAAATAAAGACTTTAAATGACACACTGGACCAAATGGACTTCACAGATATATTCAGAACATTCCATCCCAAAGCAACGGAATACACATTCTTCTCTAGTGCCCATGGAACATTCTCCAGAACTGATCACTTCTTAGGGCACAAATCAGGTCTCAACTGGTACCAAAAGACTGGGATTATTCCCTGCATATTTTCAGACCACAATGCTTTGAAACTAGAACTCAATCACAAAGGAAAGTCGGAAAGAACTCAAATACATGGAGGCTAAAGAGCATCCTACTAAAGAATGAATGGGTCAACCAGGAAATTAAAGAAGAATTAAAAAAATTCATGGAAACCACTAAAAATGAAAACACAACTGTTCAAAATCTTTGGGATACAGCAAAGGCAGTCCTAAGAGGAAAGTACATAGCAATACAAGCCTTTCTCAAGAAACAAGAAAGGGCTCAAATACACAACCTAACCCTACACCTAAAGGAGCTGGAGAAAGAACAGCAAAGAAAGCCTAAACCCAGCAGGAGAAGAGAAATAATAAAGATCAGAGCAGAAATCAATGAAAGAGAAACCAAAAGCACAGTAGAAGAGATCAATGAAACTAGGAGCTGGTTCTTTGAAAGAATTAACAAGATTGATAAGCCCTGGCCAGACTTATCAAAAAGAAAAGAGAAATGACCCAAATCAACAAAATCATGAATGAAAGAGGAGAGATCACAACCAACACCAAGAAATACAAACAATTCTAAGAACATATTATGAGCAACTCTATGCCAGCAAATTAGATAACGTGGAAGAAATGGGTGCATTCCTAGCGATGTATCAACTACCAAAATTGAACCAGGAAGAAATGGAAAACCTGAACAGACCTATAACCAGTAAGGAAATTGAAGCAGTCATCAAAAATCTCCCAACAAACAAAGGCCCAGGGCCAGAGGGCTTCCCAGGGGAATTCTCTCAGACATTTAAAGAAGAATTAATACCTATTCTCCTGAAACTGTTCCAAAAAAATAGAAATGGAAGGAAAACTTCGAAACTCGTTTTATGAGGCCACCATTACCTTGATCCCCAACCCAGACAAAGACCCCATCAAAAAGGAGAATTACAGACCAATATTCTTGATGAACATGGATGCAAAAATTCTCACCAAAATCCTAGCCAAAAGGATCCAACAGTACATTAAAAGGATTATTCACCACAACCAAGTGGGATTTATCCCTGGGCTGCAAGGTTGGTTCAACATCCGCAAATCAATCAACGTGATAAAATACATTAAGAAAAGAAAGAACAAGAATCATAAGAGCCTCTCAATAGATGCAAAAAAAGCACTTGACAAAGTACAGCATCTTTTCTTGATCAAAACTCTTCAGAGTATAGGGGTAGCGGGTACATACCTCAATATCATAAAAGCCATCTATGAAAAACCTACAGTGAATACCATTCTCAATGGGGAAAAGCTGAGAGCTGTTCCCCTAAGGTCAGGAACGCGGCAGGGATGTCCACTATCACCACTGCTATTCAACATAGTATTAGAAGTCCTAGCCACAGCAATCAGGCAACAAAAAGAAATCAAAGGCATCCAAATCGGCAGAGGAAGTCAAACTCTCACTCTTCGCAGATGATATGCTACTGTAAGTGGGAAACCCAAAAGACTCCACCCCAAAACTGCTAGAACTCATACAGGAATTCAGTAAAGTAGCAAGATATAAAATCAATGCACAGAAATCAGTGGCATTCCTATACACCAACAACAAGACAGAACAGAGACAAATCAAGGAGTCGATGCCATTTGCAATTGTACCCAAAACCATAAGATACTTAGGCTAACATTTAACCAAAGAGGCAAAGGATCTGTACTCAGAAAACTATAAAATACTCATGAAAGAAATTGAAGAAGACACAAAGAAATGGAAAAACATTCCATGCTCATGGATTGGAAGAACAAACATTGTGAAGATGTCAAGGCTACCTAGAGCAATCTACACATTCAATGCAATCCCCATCAAAATACCATCCACTGTTTTCAAAGAAATGGAGCCAATAATCCTAAAATTTGCATGGAACCAGAAGAGATCCCGAATAGCCAGAGGAATGTTGAAAAAGAAAAGCAAAGCTGGCGGCATCACAATTCCGGACTTCCAGCTCTATTACAAAGCTGTCATCACCAAGACAGTGGGGTACTGGCACAAAAACAGACACATCGATCAATGGAACAGAATCGAGAGCCCAGAAATGGACCCTCAACTCTGTGGTCAACTAATCTTTGACAAAGCAGGAAAGAATGTCCAATGAAAAAAGACAGTTTCTTCAACAAATGGTGTTGGGAAAATTGGACAGCCACATGCAGAAGAATGAAACCGGACCATTTCCTTACACCACACACAAAAATAGACTCCAAACATTTGAAAGACCTAAACGTGAGACAGGAGTCCATCAAAATCCTAAAGGAGAACACAGGTAGCAACCTCTTCAACCTCAGCCACAGCAATTTCTTCATAGAAACATCGCCAAAGGCAAGGGAAGCAAGAGCAAAAATGAACTACTGGGAGTTCATCAAGATAAAAAGCTTTTGCACAGCAAAAGAAACAGTCCACAAAACCAAAAGACAACCGACAGAATGGGAGAAGATATTTGCAAATGACATATCAGATAAAGGGCTAGTATCCAAAATCTATAAAGAACTTATCAGACTCAACACCCAAAGAACAAATAATGAAATGGGCAGAAGACATGAACAGACATTTTTCCAAAGAAGACATCCAAATGGCCAACAGACATGAAAAAGTGCTCAACATCGCTCAGCATCAGGGAAATCCAAATCCAAATCTCAATGAGATACCACCTCACACCCGTCAGAATGGCTAAAATGAACAAGTCAGGATATGACAGATGTTGGCGGGGATGTGGAGAAAGGGGATCCCTCCTACACTGTTGGTGGGAATGCAAGCTGGTGCAACCACTCTGGAAAACAGTATGGAGGTTCCTCAAACAGTTGAAAACAGAGCTACCATACGATCCAGCAATTGCACTCCTGGGTATTTACCACAAAGATGCAAATGTAGGGATCCAAAGGGGTACGTGCACCCTGATGTTTATAGCAGCAATGTCCACAATAGCCAAACTGTGGAAAGAGGCAAGATGTCCATTGACAGATGAATGGATAAAGAAGAAGTGGTATATATACACAATGGAATATTATGCAGCCATCAAAAGGAATGAGATCTTGCCATTTGCAACGACGTGGATGGAACTGGAGGGTGTTATGCTGAGTGAAATAAGTCAATCAGAGAAAGACATGTATCATATGACCTCACTGATATGAGGAATTCTTAATCTCAGGAAACAAACTGAGGTTTGCTGGAGTGGCGGGGTGTGGGAGGGATGGGGTGGCTGGGTGATAGACATTGGGGAGGGTATGTGCTATGGTGAGTGCTGTGAATTGTGCAAGACTGTTGAATCACAGATCTGTACCTCTGAAACAAATAATGCAACATATGTTAAGAAAAAAGAAAAAGAAGAAGATAGCAGGAGGGGAAGATTGAAGGGGAGTAAATCAGAGGGGGAGATGAACCATGAGAGACGATGGACTCTGAAAAACAAACTGAGGGTTCTAGAGGGGAGGGGGGTGGGGTGATGGGTTAGTCTGGTGATGGGTATTAAAGAGGGCACGTTCTGCATAGAGCACTGGGTGTTACGAACAAACAATGAATCATGGAGCACTACATCAAAAACTTATGATGTAATGTATGGTGATTAACATAACAATAAAAAATTTAAAAAAAAGAAAGAAAGAAATTGTGTAAAATAAAGTTTAGATGTCATTTAAAAAAAATAAAAGACGAAGCAAAACGCAAAACAAATCCTTTAACCCCCATAGATCTGGGAGATTCCATCCCATTAGAGTAAAGAAAACAAGTAGAACTCAAGGTGAGAAATACTTCACATAAAGAGGGACATTTTACAATGATGAAGGCTCATTTAAGCAAGAAAACATAACAATCCTAAGTGTATATGCACCTAATTACAAAAAGCAAAAATGGAACAGAACCAAAAGGAGAAATAGGCAAATCACGATTTCTGTTGGGAATGCTACATTGCTCTTCCAGTACTGATAGAAATAGTTTAAGGATATAAAAGACTTGAACTCATTAGCAAGAAAATTGGCCTAGTTAACATTTATAGAACACACACCAAACAAGATTTTCAAGGGCATATGGAATGGTCACCAAGATGGACCATATGCAGGGCCATAAAAAATTTAAAGAAATGAAATCAGACAGAGTATGTTGTTTTATCACATCAAAATTAAATTAAATTAAATGGATATCTGGAAAATCCACCCAATATTTGAAACCAAACAACATACTTGTAAATAAGCCGTGGGTTAAAAAAGAAACACAAAGGTAATCAGAATATATTTGAATTGAATGAAAATGAAAACAGCATATCAAAATTGATAGGATGCAGCTTAAGCAGAGCAGGTGAATACATAGCTTTAAATGTTTATATTAGAAAATTTTAGAAGGTCTAAAATCACTTAAGTTTCTGTCTTAAGAAGCTAAAAAAAGCCAATTTAACTCATAGAAAGTAAAGGAAGGAATTAATAAAGAGGAGATAACAGTGAAAGGCAAAACAAAAGGGTAAAAAAAGATTAGTGAAACTAAAAGCTGTTTCTTCGAAAATATCAGTAAAATTGATAACCTTCTCCACTGACACTGACTGAAAAAATAAAAATGAGATGCAGATTACCAACATGAGAAATGAAAGAAGGGTTATCACTACATGTTGTGCAGAAATTTAAAAAAAATGATAGATCAATATTGCTCATGAACGTGGCACAATATTCTTTGATAAATTAGTGAATACAAACCAGTGACACAGAAGATATAATAATGAAAATGTTCATACCGGGATGTATGGAATTTGTCTAAATACTAATATAAATAGCCATATAAACAAAATAATGGGGAAAAAAGCACAAAGTCTTCTCCATAGATGCAGAAAAAAAAAGCTGTACATAGTAGAGCAAGAGCTTGATTACACATCCGGTGACAAGCTCTGCGTTCTTCCAACTACACCAGAACACCATGGTCTCTCATTTCCTTGCTCCCTTTGCCTCTGCAAATCAGGACTCTTTCCCATGGCAGCTACAGAAATATTATTCGAATTGGAGAGCATCTGCTGGTAAGGTGGCATAAAGGGAGTTTAGAAGACACATTTCCATCCAGCAAATCCACTTCTACTGGTATAAGTATCTCACCATCCAAATCATCATAAAGTACATCTGGTAAATCATGTGGAGAAATCTCTTATCTTCAACGAGGCTTTGGGAAATTCAAAACCATTAAATGTCTCTCTTCATTAATTTAATATGTATTATTAAAGCTTCAGTGTAATTTTTGTTCAAGATATAGTCATCAAGAGATGACTTCCATACACTATAAAATCTAGTGCTTGGTTTCCAGGAATTTTAATTTTAGTGAGAAAAAAATCATACACATTCAAAAAGCTAAATGATTTATGTTTTCTAATGAGGTATGTAATGGGTGGTAGGGAAAGATAGTGTCAACTGGTCCAATTAAGTTTTTAAATCTGTGTATCAAGTTTACTTTTATCATGAAATCCCCGATGATTTTTAGGTTAACAAAATGGGGAAAAATGTGAATTAGGTTGTACTGGGATTTTATTGCTGGCAATTATCAATTCTGTCATAAAACTGAGTAAATCATTGCTCAAGGAGTATTTAAAAATCTACTCACAAGAAGTTACATATCAATTTTATCAACTTTGAGTTTATTAATTTATCTGTAAATTGCTGGCAGTACTAAAAAAATACGCAGAAATCATAACCTACTATTTCTTGAAATCACATTTAAACTATACCTGGTATTTTCTTTGAACATAAATGCTCACAGTAACAAACTTGGCCCTAACTCATCAATGGTCAAGTCATGAATGGTAATTATTAACAACAATAACAAAACAATAATTATGACTAATACAAAGAATTGACCAACTGCTAGTCACTCTTTTAAATGTTTTGCATGTCTTATTCAAGCTTCACGACACTATGGGGTTGATTTGCTGAGTCATCCCATTTTACAGGTGAAAAATCTTATGAACAGAGGGTCAAGTACCTTGTTCAATGCCACAGAGCTAGGAAGGAGCACAGCTGAGAGGCAAATCCAGGAAATGTAGTTTGAAAGTCCATATTCTTAAACCCTATGCATATTGCTGCTTGCTAAAGGGCATGAAATGTGTCTTAGTAAACATTTTTTGGTTCATGAACATATACTTGTTAATTTTTTCTTAATAGCCAAAAATCACCAATATATTTTTTTTAATTTTTCCCTATTGTTTTAAACAATATCAAACCATCTTTTAATTTTTGAAATGGCTCTCCCTCAGCTTTCTCTCCATTTTACAAACATTAATGAACAAGTTATATAGAGATGGCAAAAAAATAATCTCAATAATTGTTTTGAACTCAAACATTTTGCCTAGTTTTGTTTATACCTCAACCTATTTGACAGTTATACATTTTTTTTAACTATTTTGTCCTAACAGAGAATCATGTTGCAAGATTTGTAGAACATGTTTTATTTATCTTACCATGCCAATCTTCTCCTTCTACTTAATAAAATTTGAAAAGAGAGTCCCTCTGCTATTCCTATTTAGTTTGTTTTTTTCCCTGATAAATCAAGTTAGTAGAGTCTCTTCATAAGAACAAAATGAATTCCTCCCTTTTAAAATAACGTCACTCGAATAGGATATCAACCCCTTGGTTTTAAAATCTTTTTACTCTCAGTTGTTTGAACACTGCCCAACATCAAAGAATATCCACCAAGCTGCTGCAGGGAAAACAAGGTTATGGTGTCTGGAGACCTCTCTTTTGACATTCTTTTGCCACTGCATGTGATTGCTTCTTGAGGGGACCCTCGGATAAGCAGAAACTCAAGTGTAACACCACTTGAAAATCCTTGTATTAACCATAGAATCATTAGTCCAGATTAATTCGGGGTAGGAACTGGAGGGAGTAAAATATTTAACACTTAAAACTTGAAGGACATGAGGACAGAGGGAAGAAAGAGATCTTCTTTAAGTGCTTTGAAGAGTTTTCCAGTGAAGCCATCAGAGCCTGAAGATTTCATTTTAGGGAGCTTTGTATTTATTAACTCAAATTCTTTAATGGGTACAGGACTGATTTTCAGGTTTTCTATTTCATATTGGTTGAGTTTTGGTAGTTTGTGATGTTCAAGGAATTGGTTTCTGTACCTTCTTATAATAAGGAAATGAAACTTCTGACATCTATACCAAGGGTTCTCAACCACATTATGTATCAAAATGACCAATGTAGCCTTTAAAAAATACACGTAGGGAGGCTGGGTCTGAGGTCTTCCAGCTTAATAAGGGGATATGAGGAAAGGGGTAGTGTGGCCAAATGTCTGCATTTTTACAAGGTTTTGCAGGTTATTTTGGTATGTCAACATAGTTAAGACTATTATCCTAAAGTCCAATATACTTTTCTGTGATTATAGTCTTCGCTTCTCCCAACACCCACCCCCCCCCGATCCCTCACCATGACAGTGAAATTCCTTCTCTAATAAACATTACACTAGATCAAGCTATACCATCCTGTATCTGTGGATACCAGCTGTCTTATTTATTATTCTTCTAGAGTTGCTACTGATGAATTTCCCCTTGGCATACGCTGAGAAACATTAAACATCTGAAACATTAAAGTCACCCATCATACCTACTGTGGGGAATGTTGAAAGTATGCCCACAGCAAACACTATCAAGTCCTGAACTAAGAGAAGCTGTTTCTGTTGAACTAATTATTGGTGATGGCTATGGCTGTTACTATATTTTATCATAATTTTATTTTCCCTTTGGCCAATAAGAGGCTTATAATAATATTTCTGGTCTGTCTGTAGATACTGTGCAATACTATACGGCATGACTTTCCTGTGGTAACTCTTACTCTTCTATTGTAATTTCTAGCTGGATATATGGCTACCTATAAGAATCCATTTCCCGGAAACCTTTTGTGTGATCATGTGACTAGATTCTTACCAATATCATGTAACTCCAAGTGTGCTGTGGCAACTTCCAAAAATAGTCCTTAATTTTCTTTACCTATTCATCAATCATTTTCACTATCTCTCCAACCATCTCACTACCACCATCTTGGATCATGAAAACTGAGGACTGTGAATAACTGCCTTAAATGGAGGGCAGTGAATTGGTAGAAACTTTGGTCCCTACATCCTTTGTTGAAGGCACACACACCCTCTCTCTGTATACATGTAAGAATGTGTATATGTGTGCGCATATATACTTAAATACACGTTATGTATACGCGTCTTCAAGTCACTTATGGAATAAGACGTGATCCTAAAGAAAAAGCAGGTAAGTGTCACAAAAAAATTGCACATAATTTCAGAAAATACGCTAACTAGGTTGGTGATAGTTTGAAAATACCCTATAGCATGTATGCAACTGGGCTTTGTACCAATCATGAAATCTTTAATGTGAACATTTATCATGAAAAATATTACATTGGAATTTTTAATTTATTGGAAATAAATTATATTAATATAAATTGAAATCTCAGTGATATGGCCTGGCAAGATTATGCAATATAACTTCTAGTATATTAAAATGTTCTCTATATTACAAGAAAATGGGTTTCTACATCTCTACTTTATTATACTGTGCATGCTTTCTACATAACTAAAGTATGTAAGAAATAGTGTGTGCTTATATATGCAGTCAGAGTCATTGAAAACATTTAAAAAGTAGCTAATGCATGCACATATTGAACTTTCTCTGAAAAGGCAATAAAGATGTCAAAATTAAAGTCCCTTCACAAATAGCTTCTCAATTTACCAGTACAAACAATAACTTATGTTGAGAAAGGAACCTAACAGGGGGAGGAGCAAGATGGCGGAGGAGTAGGAGACCTGGATTTCGTCTGTTGCCTCAGGAATTCAGCTGGATAGGGATCAAACCATTCTGAACACCTACGAACTCAACAGGAGATCGAAGAGAAGAAGAGTAACAACTCTCTGAACAGAAAAGCGACCACTTTCTGGAAGGTAGGACCTGCGGAGAAGTGAATCCGAGGCAACATTCGGGAGGATAGACGGCGGGGGAGGGGGCCTCCGTCGGCCGCTTCTGGTAAGTGATAGAGCCGCGGAGCACAAAATCGGAACTTTGAGAAGTTGGCGCGGCGGAGGGACGTCGCTCCAGTGGCTAAGCGGGGGGTGGAATCCTCCCGGGACAGTGTGGTCTCAGGACCCTTGGGGTCACAGAGAGACCGGGGGTGCCTGAGTGCGCCAGAGCTCCCAGGTATCAGAGCGGGGAAGCCGGCTGCAGAGACGGAGCTGAGGCGCGGGCTCTCAGCTCGGGGTTGCCATAAACTGTGATCCGCGGCCCAGTCGGGCCACTGCTCCTCCAGCAGGGACCCAACAAGCGGCAGATCCGGGGAGACTCCCCTTCCTCCCCCGGGAGGAGTGGCGCGGGCATGCACTGCAGGGTTTGGAGACTCCACACAGGGTGGTGTGCCAGAGAAAGAAATGCTTGGTCACAGGCCAGGTGAGCACGGAGTGCCGCCGGAGACCGGGGAGACGGGAGTGACTGACTGCTTTTCTTGGGGCACATTGAGGAGTGGGGCGGCGAGTTCTCCGCTCCTCTGGGCGGAGATTGGGAGGCCGCCATTTTCACACTCATCCTACAAGGCTGAAAGCTTGCAGGGACCAAAAGCTGCCAAGAGCAAACCCAAGCAGATTACTTAGCCCAGCCAGACAAGGGCGGGGCAATTCCGCCTCCGGCAAAGACATCTGAGAACGTTGGCAACAGGCCCCTCCCCCAGAAGATCAGCAAGAACAGGCAGCCAAGACCAAGTTTACGGATCAATGAGAAAGGCAGAACTCCAGTGCTAGGGCAATACAGCACATAGAATTCTTGACTTTTTTCCCCATGAGTCTTTAGTCTTTCAAAGTTATTTTTAATTTTCTTTTTTCTTTTTCTATTTTTTTTGAATTCTTCTTTTTCCCTTTTTCAACCAACATCTTATCAATCCCTTTTCTAAAATATCTTTTTTATTTTTCATTTTTAGAGTAATATTCTATCCCTTCATTGTAGTTAGCCTTATTTTTGGTATATATATAAGTTGTTCTCTCTTTAAAATTTGGGGATACAGTTTCTTCTAACAGACCGAAATATACCCTAAATCTCTAGTGTATGGCTTTGTTCTAGTTTCCTGCCTGATCACATTCTCTCCCCTTTTTTTAATTTCTCTTCTTTTTTTTAACCAGCTTATCAACACCTTCTATAAAATATTTTATAATATTCATGTCTACAGTCATATTCTATCCCTTCATCATATTTACCCTTATTTTTGTACATATGTAAGATTTTCTTTCTTTAAAATTCTGGGAGGCAGTTTCTTCTAAGAGACAAAAATACACCTAAAATCTACTGTGTGGCACTGATCTTTTCACCAGCCTGATCGTATTTGATCATTTTTTTTTCTTTTCTTTCTTTCCCTTTCTTTTCCCCCAGTTTCAGGTCTCTTCTGATTTGTTTAGTGTAAATTTTTCTGGGTCACTGTTACCCTGTTAGCATTTTGTTCTCTCATTCATCTATTCTCCTCTGGACAAAATGACAAGACGGAAAAACTCACCTCAAAGAAAGGAACAAGAGGCAGTATCGACTGCCAGGGACCTAATCAATATGTACATTAGTAAGATGTCAGAACTAGAGTTTAGAACGACGATTTTAAAGATAATAGCTGGGCTTGAAAAAAGCATGGAAGTTATGAGAGAAATCCTTTCTGGAGAAATAAAAGAACTAAAATCTGACCAAGTCAAAATCAAAAAGGCTATTAATGAGGTGCAATCAAAAATGGAGGTTCCAACTGCTAGGATAAATGAGGCAGAGGAGAGAATTAGTGACAGAGAAGACCAAATGATGGTAATAAAGAAGCTGAGAAAAAGAGAGATAAACGACTACTGGATCACGAGGGCAGAATTCGACAGATAAGCGATACCATAAGAAGAAACAATATTAGAATAACTGTGATCCCAGAAGAAGAAGAAAGAGAGAGAGGGGCAGAAGGTATATTGGAGCAAATTACAGCAGAGAACTTCCCTAATTTGGGGAAGGAAACAAGCATCAAAATCCAGGAGGCACAGAGAACCCCTCTCAAAATCAATAAAAATAGGTCAACAGCCCAACATCTAAGAGTAAAACTTACAAGTCTCAGAGACAAAGAGAAAATCCTGAAAGCAGCTTGGGACAAGAGGTCAGTAACCTACACTGGTAGAAACATTAGAAACATTAGATGGGAAACAAAGCTATCCACAGATAGCTGCCTTTCTGGCAGGCCAGAAAGGACTGGCATGATATATTCAGAGCACTAAAGAGAAAAATATCCAGCCAAGAATACTATATCCAGCTAGGCTGTCATTGAAAATAAGGGGAGAGATAAAAAGCTTCCAGGACAAACAAAAACTAAAGGAGCTTGCAAACACGAAACCAGCCCTACAAGAAATATTGAAAGGGGTCCTCCAAGCAAAGAGAGAGCCTAAAAGTAACAGACCAGAAAGGAACACAGACAATATACAGTAACAGTCACCTTACAGACAATACAATGGCACTAAATTCATATTTTCAATAGTTACCCTGAAGGTAAATGGACTAAATGCCCCAAACAAAAGACACAGGCTATCAGATTGGATAAAAAAACAAGACCCATCGATATTGTCAGCAAGAGAATCATTTTAGACCCAAAGACACCTCCAGATTCAATGTGAAGGGGTGGAAAACCATTTACCATGCTAATGGACACCAAAAGAAAGCTGGGGTGGCAATCCTTATAGCAGACAAATTAGATTTTAAACCAAAGACTGTAATAACAGATGAGAGAGGACACTATATCTACTTAAAGGCTCTATCCAACAAGAAGATCTAACAATTGTAAATGTCTATGCCCCTCACATGGGAGCAGCCAATTATATAAGCCAATTAATAACAAAATCAAAGAAACACATCTACAATAATAACAATACTATTGGAGAACTTTAACACCCCCCTCACTGAAATGAACAAATCATCTAAGCAAAAGATCAACAAGGAAATAAAGGCTTTCAATGACACACTGGACCAAATGGACTTCACAGATATATTCAGAACATTCCCTTCCAAAGCAACAGAAAACACATTCTTCTCTAGTGCCCATGGAACATTCTCCAGAATAGATCACTTCCTAGGTCACAAATCAGGTCTCAACTGGTACCAAAAGCCTGGGATCATTCCCTGCGTATTTTCGGACCACAATGCTTTGAAACTAGAACTCAATCACAAGAGGAAAGTCGGAAAGAACTCAAGTCCATGGAGGCTAAAGAGCATCCTACTAAAGAATGAATGGGTCAACCAGGAAATTAAAGAAGAATTGAAAAAATTCATGGAAACAAATGAAAATGAAAACACAACGGTTCAAAATCTTTGGGATACTGCAAAGGCGGTCCTAAGAGGAAAGTATATAGCAATACATGCCTTCCTCAAGAAACAAGAAAGGACTCAAATACACAACCTAACCCTACACCTAAAGGAGCTGGAGAAAGAACAGCAAATAAAGCCTAAACCCAGCAGGAGAAGAGAAATCATAAAGATCAGAGCAGAAATCAATGAAATAGAAACCCAAAGAACAGTAGAACAGATCAATGAAACTAGGAGCTGGTTCTTTGAAAAAACTAACAAGATTGATAAACCCCTGGCCAGACTTATCAAAAAGAAAAGAAAAAGGACCCAAATAACTAAAATCATGAATGAAAGAGGAGAGATCACAACCAACACCAAAGAAATACAAACAATTATAAGAACATATTATGAGCAACTCTATGCCAGCAAATTAGATAATCTGGAAAAAATGGATGCATTCCTGGAGATGTATCAACTACCAAAATTCAACCAGGAAGAAAAAGAAAACCTGAACAGATGTATAACCACTAAGGAAATTAAAGCAGTAATCAAAAATCTCCCAACAAACAAGAGCCCAGGGCCAGATGGCTTCCCAGGGGAACTCTACCAAACATTTAAAGAATTAATACCTATTCTTCTGAAACTGTTTCAAAAAATAGAAATGGAAGGAAAACTTCCAAATTCATTTTTGAGGCCAGCATTACCTTTATCCCAAAGTCAGACAAAGATCCCATCAAAAAGGAGAATTACACACCAATATCCCTGAAGAACACGATGCAAAAATTCTCACCAAAATACTAGCCAATAGGATCCAATAGTACATTAAAAGGATTATTCACCACAACCAAGTGGGATTTATTCCTGGGCTGCACAGTTGGTTCAACATCCACAAATCAATCAATGTGATACATTAATAAAAGAAAGAACAAGGACCATAGGATCCTCTCAATAGATGCAGAAAAAGCATTTGACAAAGTACAGCAAGTACTTTGATTAAAACTCTTCAGAGTGTAGGGATAGAGGGTACATACCTCAATATCATAAAAGCCATCTATGAAAAACCCACAGCAAATATCATTCTCAATAGGGAAAAACTGAGAGCTTTCCCCTTAAGGTCAGGAACACGGCAGGGATGTCCACTATCACCACTGCTATTCAACATAGTACTAGACGTCCTAGCCACAGCAATCAGACAACAAAAAGAAATAAAAGGCATCCAAATTGGCAAAGAAGAAGTCAAACTCTCACTCTTTGCAGACGATATGATACTTTATGTGGAAAACTTTATGTCAAAAGACTCCATCCCAAAACTGCTAGAACTCATACAGGAATTCAGTAAAGTGGCAGGATATAAAATCAGTGCACAGAAATCAGCTGCATTTCTATACACCAACAAGACAGAAGAAAGAGAAATTAAGGAGTCAATCCCATTTACAATTGCACCCCAAACCATATGATACCTAGGAATAAATCTAACCAAAGAGGCAAGGAATCTGTACTCAGAAAACTGTAAAATACTCATGAATGAAATTGAGGAAGACACAAAGAAATGGAAAAATGTTCCATGCTCATGGACTGGAAGAACAAACATTGTGAAGATGTCAATGCTACCTAGAGCAATCTACACATTCAATGCAATCCCCATCAAAATACCATCCACTTTTTTCTAAGAAATGGAACAAATAATCCTTAAATTTGTATGGAACCTGAAAAGACCCTGAATAGCCAGAGCAATGTTGAAAAAGAAAAGCACAAGTTGGTGGCATCACAATTCTGGACTTCAAGCTCTATTACAAAGCTGTTATCATCAAGACAGTATGGTACTGGCACAAAAATAGACACAACAATCAATGGAACAGAATAGAGAGACCAGAAATGGACCCTCAGCTCTACGGTCAACTCATCTTTGACAAAGCAGGAAAGAATGTCCAATGAAAAAAGACAGTCTCTTCAACAAATGGTGTTGGGAAAATTGGACAGCCACATGCTAAAGAATGAAACTGGACCATTTCCTTACACCACACACAAAAATAGACTCCAAATGGTTGAAAGACCTAAACGTGAGACAGGAGTCCATCAAAATCCTAGAGGAGAACACAGACAGCAACCACTTTGGCCTTAGCCACAGCAACTTCTTCTTACAAACATCACCAAAGGCAAGGAAAGCAAGGGCAAACATGAACTACTGGTACTTCATCAAGATAAAAAGCTTTTGCACAGCAAAGGAAACAGTCCACAAAACCAAAACAATGGAATATTATGCAGCCATCAAAAAAAAAAAAACGAAAACCTTGCCA
>NW_027397125.1:6653641-6661246 GCF_003265705.2 Callorhinus ursinus
AAACCTTGCCATTTGCAACGATGTGGATGGAACTAGAGGGTATTATGCTAAGCAAAATAAGTCATTCAAAGAAAGACATGTATCTTATAATCTCACTGATATGAGGAATTCTTAAACTCAGGCAACAAAATGAGGATTGCTGGAGTGGTGGGGGGGTGAGAGGGATGGGGTGGCTGGGTGATAGACATTGGGGAGGGTATGTGCTATGGTGAGCACTGTGAATTGACTGATGGATCACAGACCTGTACCTCTGAAACAAATAATACATTATATGTTAAAAAAAAATTAGTAGGAAGGGAAAAATGAAGGGGGGGACATCGGAGGGGGAGATGAACCATGAGAGACTATGGACTCTGAGAAACAAACTGAGGGTTATGCCGGGTGGGGGGAGATGTGTTAGCCCGGTGATGGGTATTAAAGAGGGCACCTATTGAATGGAGCACTGGGCGTTATATGCAAACAATGAATCATGGAACACTACATCAAAAACTAATGATGTAATGTATGGTGATTAACAAAACAGAATAAAATAAAATTTAAAAAAATAAACATAATTAAAAAAATAAATATAAAAAGAAATAAATCTTTAAAAACAATAAAAAATAATTTATGTTAAGTGAGCAGTAAAGAACTTCATTTCATTCTGTTCAACTGCTTGTGCGATATCCAACATGAAGAAGAAACTAGCTGTTCACAAATTGTTTTGAACTGATAAATGTTTTTTCTTGCATATTCAGTGCAAATCTAACTGATAGGAAATTCCAATTTTTCTATTTCCATGCTGACTTATATTCTCACTTTGATATTTGCGTCACAGCCACAAAACAGTGCAAAAACTGCCAAAGTTTCTTGGCTAATTGACCTTTATAATTTTTAGGAAAACACGGTGAACAATATCCAACTCACAGATCCAAGAGCAATTCAAAGTGAGGAACAGTACCTATAAAAGTGTGAGAGGGGTTCCAGTTTAAGATGGACATTTAGGAGAATCCTGAACTCACCTCCTCCCACAAATACATCAAATATGCAGCTACATATGGAACAACTTCCTCTGAAGAAAACCTAAAACCTGGTGAAGCAACTCCTATGCATTAGCAAATAAGAGAAGGCCCACATTAAAGCAGATGGTAACACTGAGGACCAGAGACATTAAAGCTGTGCTCAAATTCTCACACTGAATGCAATGCTCTGTGAGAACAGGGCCTGTTTTGTAACCTACTGTATCCCCAGCGCCTATAGTAGAAACTGACGCATGAAGTAGGAGCTCAATAAATCATTGTTGGAGAGGTGGTTCAAAATGGTGGCATAGGAGGACCCGGAAATCACCTCCTGCCATAGACACAACAAATCTACAGCTACATATAGAAACAATTCTGAGAACTGGCTGAATGGCTACTCCACAAAAGAGGATAAAAGGGCCACATCAAGACAGAGAGAAGATGCACAGACATCACCTCACCAAAACCCACCTCTGGCACAGTGACTCACCAGTGTGAGCGATCTACAAATATGGAACTTCTCCCTTTGGAACAAGGGGTTTGTGTCCCACAGTAGGCAAACCAGGCCCGGAAAGGTGGACCACAAAGCCAAGCCTCCTAAACGTCTGGCTTTGAAGGCAACTGGGTTCATGTCCAGGAGAACCACAAGACTGCAGAGAATGGGGATTCTGCTCTTGAAAGATCACACACAGGTTCACTAGCCCCAAGACCCAGTGCAACAGCAGTAGTTTGAAGAATCTAAATCATACGTGCAAGAGATTCACTTAGTAATCTTAAAGAGACTGCAAGAGGGCCAAAAGCCTCTTGAAACATCATCCAGGGACAGAGGTGCTGGCACCTCTGCACCATTTTATGTTCTCCCTTTACCTGGCTAGTGCTGGCACTGCCAAGCACAATTTTTGCACTATCGTTTCTCCATCTAGTGCCTGCCCTTGTGCATGGCCCTGCCAGAGGCAAACAGTGAGAACCATATCCTCACATCCTACTTCCACAGCCCCAAGGAACCCACCCCACCACGCTGCCCCTACAGTCTCACCTGAGACAGCAGATGAGTACCTCACCCCCGTAACTCACACAGACTTGCAAGAGGCAGGAGGCAAACACCCTGTCTACTCCCTGCCTTTGTGTTCCCCAAAGCCAGCAGGTACATGCAGGCCACACAGGGGATACCCCTTGAGTGCCAGCTTGTGGTGGACAGGTGTGACTTGGGTTTCTGGACCCAAGGGGTCTGAAGCAATCAGGGAGACAGTTTGAGAGACAACCAAGAATAAGATTAAACAGTAAGTTACATCTTCTGCACAAGGCCACCTATTCAGGAATGGAAAGATAGCTATTTTGCCTAATACATAGAAATGAACACAGACTCAACCATAATGAAAAAATGGGAATATGTTACAAATAAAAGAACATGATAAAACCCCAGGGGAAAAAAAAAACTTTAACAACATGGAGATAAGTAATTTATTTGATAAAGAGTTCAAAGTAATTGTTGTAAAGATGTTCACTGACCTTGGGAAGAGGATCGTCGAATGCAGAGAGAACTTCAGTAAGGAGACAGAAAATGTAAGAAAGCACCAAACAGAAATGACAGAGCTACAGAAAATAATAATTGAACTGAAAAATACACTGGTGGGATTCAACAGCAGATTAGATGAAGCACAAGACAGATCAGTGATCTGGAATTCAGGGCCACTGAACTCACCCAAACGAACTACAAAAAGAAATAAAAATTTTAAAAGATGAAGATAGCTTATGGGACATATAGAACAACATCAGATGCAATAACATCTCACTCTAGGGGTCGCAGGAGGAGAAGAGAAAAAGAAAGGGGCAGAAATATATTTGCAGGAATTACAGCCAAAAACTTCCCTAATCTAGGGAGGAAAACAGACATCCAGCTCCCAGAAGCCTAGGGAGTTTCAAATAATAAGAACCAAAAGAGACTCACAACAAGACACATTATAATTAAAATGTCAAAAGTTAAAAATAGAAAATCTTTCGAAAAGCAAGAGAAAACAACTTGTTACATACCAGGAAACACCCTAAGTTTATTAACAGCTTTGTCAGCAGAAGCTCTGTAGGCCAGAAGGAAGAAACATGATGTATTCAAAGTGCTGACAAGAAAAAGCTTCCAACCAAGAATTCTCTACCAAAAATATTCTACAAAGAGAATTGAAAGAGAGACAAAGAGTTTTCTAGACAAGCATAAGCTAAAGGAATTCACCACCAATAAACCAGTCCTATAAGATATTTAAAGGGACGGTCTTCAGCTGAAAAGAAAGGGCACTAAATTATCAATAAAAAACATAAGAAGGTACAACTCTCACTGGCAAAGGTAAATATGTAGGAAACGGAGTGGAATAATCACTTAGAAAGATAATACAGAGATTAAAATAAGACAAAAGTAGAAAAAATAACTAATTAGATAGGGGAGACATAAAAAATGGAAAATGTAACATCAAAAACATATTGATGGGAGGGGAGTAAAAATGCATTCAAACTTTACTTGCTATTAATTTAAAGTAGATTGGGGTGTGTGTGTGTGTGTGTGTTTCTCTATGTGAGCCTCATGGTAACCATAAAGCAAAAACCTATAATAGACATAGAAAGGATAATGAGAAAGAAATTTCAGCTTAATATGACAAAGTCATGAACCACAAAAGAATAAAGAGGAAAAGAAAGGAATAGAGAGAAACTACAGAACAGTCAGAAAACAACAAAAAGGCGTTTCTCGGTGCCATACCTATCAGTACATACCCATTAGTAATTACTTTATATGGATCAAAAAATGGAATAAATTCTCCAATCAAAAGACACAGGCTGAATGGATTAAAAAACAAGACCCAACTACATGCTGCCTACAGGTGACACACATCAGATGTAAGGACACACAGACAGAAAGGGAAAGGATGGAAGAAAATGTTTCATGCAAATGGAAACCACAAGAAGGGTGAGGCAGCTCTACTTAGACAAGACACTTTAAAACAAAGATGGTAATAAAAACAAAAAAGCATATTACATAATGAAAAGGGGTCAATCCAACTAAAACATATAACACTTGTAAACATTTCTGCACCCAACATAGGAGCACTTTATATATATATATATATATATATATATATATATATATATATATATATACACACACACACACACATATATATATATATATACACATATATATAAATAAATAAATAAAATATTAACAGACCTAAAGGGGAAAATTGACAGCAATCAATTAATAGGGAAGGACTCTAATACTTCACTTATATCAATGGATAAATCATAAACAGAAAATAAATAAGGAAACATAAACATTGGCCTCAAACAACATATTTGACCTAAAGGACTTAACAGACATACAGAACATTCCATCCCAAAGCAGCAGAATGCACTTTCTTTTCAAGTGTACCTGGAACATTCTCCAGGACATAACATATGCTTTTTCTTTTTTAAGATTTTATTTATTTGACAGAGAGAGACCCAGTGAGAGAGGGAACACAGGCAGGGAGAGTGGGAGAGGGAGAAGCAGGCTTCCCCCGAGCAGGGAGCCTGATGTGGGGCTTGATCCCAGGTCCCTGGGGCTGTGACCTGAGCTGAAGGCAGACGCTTAACGACTGACCCACCCAGGCGCCCCAAGGACATAACATATGCTTACCCGCAAAACAAGTCTCAATAAATTTAAGACTGAAATCATGCCAAACAATTTTCTGACCACAATGGTATGAAATTAGAAATCCATTACATGAAGAAAAGTGGGAAAATCAAAAATAGATAGTGATTAAACAACATTCTACTAATGGGTCAAAAAGGAAGTCAAAAGGAGAAATCAAACAATACTTTCACACAATGAAAATGGAAATACAACATACCATAATCTGTGGAATGCGGCAAAAGTGGTTCTAAGAGCGAAGTTTGCAGCAACATAGGTCTACCTCAAAACAAGACAAATCTCAAATAGGCAATATAACTTTTAGGAACTAGGAAAAGAAAAACAAACAAGGCCTAAAATTAGTAGAAGAAAGACAATAACAAAGACCAAAGGGGAAATAAATAAAATAGGGACGAAAAAGACAGTAGAAAGATAAATAAAACTAAGATCTGGTTCTTTAAAAAGATAAAATTGACACACCTTGTTCACTAAGAAAAAAAAAGAGACGGCTCAGACAAATCAAGACAGAAATTAAAGAGGAAAAGTTACAACTGATACTATAAAAATATAAAGGATCATAAGAGACTACCATGAACAATTACAGACCAACAAATTGGACAATTTAGGGGAAAAAAATGGATAAATTCCCAGAAAGAAACCACCTTCCAAGACTAACTCATGAAAAAAACAAAATCTGAATAGAATGATTATTAGCAAGGAGATTAAATTACTAATCAAAAAACTTTAAACAAGAAAGGTCCAGGACCAGATGACTTCCCTGATAAATTCTAGCAAACATAAAAGATTTAACACCTTATCTTTCTCAAACTCTTCCAAATAACTGAAGAGGAGGGAATATTCCCAAACATATAAAATGAGGCCAGCATTAATGCTGATACCAAAACCAGACAAGGACACAACACATAGACACACACACACAAATAATAAAAATTAAATAATCACAAGCCAATAACCCTGGAACAAAGAGGCAAAAATCTTCAACATAATTTTAGCAAACAGAATTCAATAATAACATGAAAAGGATCATACATCATGAAGTGGACTTATTCTACAGATGCAGGGATGTTTCAACATCTGCAAATCAAGAAATATGATATATCACATCAATAAAGTATAAAAATTGTGTGATCATCTCAATAAAAGTAGAGAAAGCATTTGATGAAATTCAGTATCATTTATGATAAAAACTTTCAATGAAGTGGGTATAGAAGAAATATATCTCAGTATAATGAAGGCTATAAAAGACGCCCCACAGCTAACATCAGACTCAATGGTGAAAAGCTAAAAGCTTTTCTGTTAAGATCAGTAAAAAGACAAGAACACCCACTCTTGCCACTTTCATTGAACGTAGTATTTGAAGTCTTAAAGCAATTAGGCAAGGAAAAGAAATAAAGACCAAATTGAAAATAAAGAAGTAAAACTATCATTATTTGTGGAAGACATGATTTTATACACAGAAAATCCTAAAGATCCCACAAAAAAAATTAACAGACTGTTTAAAGGAATTTAGTAAAGTTGCAGTGTATAAATCAATATACAAAAAAATGTGCTCTGTTTTTATATACTAACAAAAAACTCTCAGATAAATTAAGAAAATAAAACAATCCCATTTACACTTACTTCAAAAAGATTAAATTGCCTAGGAATAAATTTAACCAAGGAGCTGAAAGACCTATATTCTGAAAACTATAAGACACTGATGAAATAAACTGAAGAAGACACAAATAAATGTAAGGTTATTCCATGCTAACGGATTAGAAGAATTAATATATTGTAAAAATGTCCATATTACCCAATGCAATATATACATATATATTCAATGCAATCCCTATCAAAATGCCAATGACATTTTTCAGAGAAACAGAACAATCCTAAAATATGTATGGAACCACAAAAATCCTCAATAGCCAAAGCAATCTTGTGAAAGAACAAAGATGAAGTCATCATGCTCCCTAATTTCTAACTATATTACAAAGCTATAGTAATCAATACAGTATGGTATTGGCATAAAACATGAAGATCAATAGAACAGAACAGAAAGTCCAAAATAAACACAAGCATATATAGACAATTAATTTATGAAACACAGGCAAGAATACACAGTAGGGAAAAGACAGTCTATTCAATAAATGGTGCTGGAAAAACTGGAAAGCCATATGCAAAAGAGTGAAACTGGACCACCATTTTACATCATATACAAACTATTAGAAGAAACCACAGATGGTAAACTCCTTGGCATTGCTCTTGGTAATAAATATATTGTTTTGTTATCTACTCCAAAGGCAATGGCAACAAAAGCAAAAATAAAAAAGATGGGACTACATCAAACTAAAAAGTTTCTGCAAAGTGAATGAAACCATCAACAAAATAGAAAGGCAACCTACTGAATGGGAGAAGATATTTGCAAATCATATATCCAATAAGGGGTTAATATCCAAAATATATAAAGAACTCATATAGCTAAACAGCACAAGAACAAACAATTCAAATTAAAAATGAGAAAAGAATCTTAATAGACATTTTCCAAAGACATACAGATGACCAACAGACAAATGAAAAGATGCTCATCATTACTAATCATCAGGGAAATGCAAATCAAATCCACAATGAGATATCATATCATACTTGTAAGAATGGCTATTTTCAAAATGACAGGACATAATAAATGTTGGTGCAGATGCAGAGAAAAAGAAACCCTCATGCACTATCGATGAGAATGCAAATTGGTGGAGAAACTATGGAAAATGGTATAAAGTTTCCTCAAAATTAAAAAAAAAATGGTCACAATGCAGAAATTCCACTTCTAGTATTTATGAAAGAAATCACAATGCTAATTCAAAGGTACATGCTCCCCTATGTTCATCACAGCATTATTTACAATAGCCAATTATGGAAACAACCTAATTGTCCATTTATAGATGAATGAATAAAACA
>NW_027397125.1:6661346-6853226 GCF_003265705.2 Callorhinus ursinus
ATATATACACACACACACTGAGTAGTACTCCATATATATATATAATGGAATACTACTCAGTCATAAAAAAGAATGGAATCTTGTCATTTCCCTCAACATGGATGGACCTTGAGAATATTATGCTAAGTGAAATAAACCAGACAGAGAAAGACAAATAACATGGTTTCACTTATATATGGAATCTAAAAACATAAACAAAACTAAACAAAACAAAACTTATAGATATGTCATGCCCAGAGAATAGTGTGGTAGTTGCCAAAGAGAAATGAGCCTGAAGAGAGTGGGCAAACAGGTGAAGGGGATGGAGAAACAAACTTCCAGTTATAAAATAAATAAGTCATGAGGATATAATATACAGCATGGTAATTACAGTCAATAATATTTGAAAGTTGTTAAAGTAAATCCTAAAAGTTCTCACCACAAGAAAAAAAAATTTCTAACTTTGGTGACAGATGCTAAGTAGACACTGTGGTGATCATTTTGCAATGTATATGAATGTCAAAGCACTATGTTTTACACCTGAAACTAACATAATGTTTTATGTCAATTACACTGCAATAAAAAAAGAAACTTACAACAAGAACACATTTTCTTAAAAGTTTTGTAGAACGTTTCCCTCATGCTTCACATTTTTTCTTTTTTCTTTCTTTCAGTATTTACTAAACTGCAAAAAAGAAACCTTCTGTTAAAAAAATAAGATGAACTTCTATCTTTCTGTTCTACTGAACAGGACATATTTTAGCATGACTTACTTTTATCCCGAAAGTGTAAATTCACATTTTCTAAGAATTTAAATCTTTAAAAGGTCACTTGAAAATATTCATTTGGCCAGAGGACTTTAATTCACAAGAGTATTAATTTTTTTAATCATTAATGATCTTACTATAGATTATTTATGAAGACTATAATGACAAAGAAAAATATATGGTCTGACTGGTAATCCCAGACTTGAGAAACCTAATGATTTTTTTTAAAAACTAGACCAGTCTTGTCTTCATTATACATAACCTTCATATCCAGATAAAATTTACTTTAAATTTTTTATTTTTAATAAAATACATATATGGAGTTTTAAAAGCTGAATACTACTTCAGATAACTCATGTCTCATTCCACACTATGTCTATTACTTTATTATGTTGGATAAATTCATTTTTAGTTCTTTTACCTATTTAGTCTGCTATTTTCTGCATGTGTATAAATAAAATATGTATACTAATCCTTGATTTTTTTTTAATTTTAGGTAAAATTAAAGGACACTTTTGTCCTTTGAAAATAAGGGCATAAGTCTTACACTACTCTCTTCTCCAACACATACTCTATCCCCTCATATATCCAAAAGTTGTTATAATTTTTGATGAAATTCATATGCAGTGTTCATTATTACAAATACATACATATTGTCCTTGACTTAACCACGTATATATTTATCCCATTTAAGTTTATACAATTATTAGTTTTCCTATACTCAAATTTTTGTATGTTTTCTTGAAGATATTGCTTCTGCAGCTTATGCCTCCTGAACCAATCTTTGCTGACTGTCTCGTGAACCATCTCCATACCCATATCTGTGAGAATTCCCTTTGACTTTCTCATTAATTCATTTAGAAAATAATTGCTGAGCTCCAATTATTTGTCAAGCAGTAAAAAAAAAAAAAAAAGGAAAAAAAGATTCTAAAAATGCATGAAAACATGCAATAAAATTTCATGAGAGGAAATATAAATATATAAATGAATGAGATATACTATAAAAGATGAGGTAATTGTAGATAAAATACAAAAAAAAGAAAGCTACAGAACAATGCTTTCATTAATATATAAGCAAAAATCCCCAAGAAAAACATATCAGCTAAAATCTAAAATGTAGACAGGGAAAGAGTCCAGAAATAAACTCTCAAATATATATGGGTCAAATTATTTTCAACAAGGGTGTCAAGAAAATAATAAAAATAAAAATAAATACAATGTAGACAGGCAACACTCTCTAATCAAGTGGGGTTAAATCTAAGAAAGCAAGGCTTGTTCAAGATTTTAAAATCAGCTAATGTAATACTCACAGATATTAAAGGAGAAATAGCACATGATTTTCTTCATAAATCCAGAAAAAGCATTTGACAAAATTTAATACCCAATCATGATTAAAAAGCTTAGAAGATCAGGAACAGAAGGAAACTTCTTCAAACTGATAAAGGACACAGCTTTAAATTGTACAACTAACATCATACTTAATGGAAACAGACAGACTGCTCTCCTCTAAAATGAGAAGCAAGGCAAAATGTCACTGCCCAACACTTATTTTTTTTAAGATTTTTACTTATTAATTTATTTGAGAGAGAGAGTGAGAGAGCACATGCATGCATGGGGTTTAGGAGCAGAAGGAAGAGGGAGAAGCAGAGAGCAGGGAGTCTAACACAGGGTCAATCCCAGGACCCTGGGACCATGACCTGAGCTGAAGGCAATGCTTAACCGACTGAGCCACCCAGGGGCCCCCCACCACTTATTTTTGATGTCCTGGAAATCCATTTTAGCCAGCAAGAAAAATAAACAAACACTTGAAGCTGGGAAAGGAAGAATAACACTGTCTTTTATCATGTTCCATGATTTTAAGTCCTAAAGAATTTCTGAAAGATGACTATAAGAATTAATATGTGTATTTTACAATGCCATAGATATAAAATTATCACAAAAAGTCAAATATATTAACAATGAACACCTATAAAATAAGACAAAATAAAACAGTACCACTAACAATAGCATTAAAAAGTTAGAGGTAACTTTTTAAACATGGATAAGACCTATACAATCAAACTATAAAGCAGGACTGAGAGAAATTAAAGAATACTTGAATAATTGCAGAGATATGTCATGCCCATGGATAGGAAGACAGTATTATTCATATATCAATTCATCCCAAACTGACAGATACAATGCTATCTCAACCAATATCCCAGTAGACTCTAACATTTATATAAAAATATGTAGGAAGTAAAATAGTTAGTAAGAGTAAACAAATACATCAGTGGAAGAGAACAAAGGACCAGCTTTAGTTCTACACTTAAATGATTAATTTTTGACAAAAGCTTCCAGGCAATCAATAGGTAAACAACAGTAATTTCAACAAATGATGTTGGAACACCATGCATTATATTAATTCATGATGAATCAGAGACCTAAATATAAAAGCTAAAGCTCTAGGGGTGCCTGGGTGGCTGAGTCAAGTGTCTGCCTTTGGCTCAGGTCATGATCCCAGGGACCTGGGATCTAGCCCAGCATCAGGGTCCCGGCTCAGCAGGGAGTCTGCTTCTCCCTCTGACCCTCTTCCCTCTCGTGCTCTCTATCTCTCATTCTCTCTCAAATAAATAAAATCTTTAAAAAAAAATCTAAAGCTCTAAAACTTACACGTAATTAAAGGAGGATATTTTTGTGACCTTAGATAAGGAAAGTTTCCTTAGTAAGGCACAGAAAGTAGCAACAATTATAGAAAAAAATTGATAAATTGGACATTTCTCAACAGCAGAAGACACCATTAAGGAAATAGGACACTTACTGAGGGAAAAAGACTATAATACATGTATATGCTGGTACTTATCCTCAGTATTTAATAAATATCTATAGCTCAAAATTAAGCATACAAATGAAAAAAAAAATGCTTACACAGACACTCCAAAGAGGAATACATACAGATGACCAATAAGCACAAGTAAAAACCATCAGACGAAAGTAAACTGAAACCACAATGAGATATCATTTCATTCCTACTAGAACTGCTAAGATTAAACAAACAAACCAAATATTGGTGAGGGTAAGTATCAACTGGCAATCTCATATATTGCTGGCGGGATTATAAAGTAATATAATCATTAATTTTTTTTGTTTTTATAATGTGAGAAATACATCTGTCCTATGACCAAGCAATTGCAGTAACAGGTATTTACAAAAAGAAAACACATTTCCACAAAGAGATGTATACACAAATCTTCCTAGCAGCTTAATTCACAGTATCCAATAATTTGAAACAACCCATGTGTTCATCAAGAGAATAAACCCATGATAATATATTCACACAATAGAATACTATTCATTGATAAAAAGAAACAAAATTAGTAATACACTTGAGAATATAAATTCCAAAATTTTATGCTGAGCAAAAGGAGCCAGATATATCACTGATAGGAAGCTCATGACAGGCAAATCTAATATATAACAATAAACATCAGAACATTGGTCACCTCTGACTGGAGAGATGGGGGGAGTATTTCTTTTTTAGGGGGCAGTATCAACGAGAAGAAGAACAAGGAAAATTTCTGGGGTGATAGAAATGTTCTATATTTTGATGTGCTTTGGGTTATACTGGCATGCATTTGTCAAAATTTATTGCATTATATACTGAAAATGTGCATATTTCATGATATCTAAATTGTACTTCATTTTAAAAAAGGAAAAAAGAAGATGAAAGACCCAAAATAAGTCTTACCAGAGATCCCGAGAGAAAAGACTGAATGGGGAAAAAGCAATATGAAAAGACATAATAGCTTAGAATGTTTAAGAATTCATGAAGCACATCAATCCTCAGATTCAAAAAGTTCAATGAATCTCAAGCAGGATAAATAAAAAGAGAACTACTTGAATTCACACGATTTACTGGAATATCAGAGAAAAAGAAAAAATCTTAAGAGCGGAGGGGAAAAGAAACTACTTAAGAAGGAATGGCAATTAGATTAAGAGCTGATTTCTTGATCTCAACAGCAGAAGCCAACACACAGTGGGAAAATGTTCATTAAAAATTTAACAGAAAATAATAGCCAAACTAAACCTGTATGCCCAATGAAACTATCATTCAAACATTATGTTGAAATTAAAGCATTTAATCAAATTAGATTTAATATCAAAAGATCATTAAAGGGACTTCTTATAGATATGTTTCAGGAAGCAAGAAAATAATCTCACAAAAAAAGATCAGAGATATAAATAGAAAAAATGAGGAAGAAAACTGGGTCTAAAAATGTTAAACCTTTTTCCTGTATTAAAACCTTTCTAGATGGATGAAAAGATTTCAAAGAGAAAACACGCATATTCTGGCACAAAATTTTATATTAGCAATTGTGGTATTTTAAATGATACTCTGATTAAATAATTTTACTTTGGTTATCTATCCATATGTCTGTTAAAGCAGACACTGTTCATTGGAAATTCCAAATATAGTTAAAATAATACCCTTCAGATACCCTAATTCTCAGTATTTTTTCCACAAAATAAAAGAAAGGGCTCATGTGGAAAAAATCCTAAATTGAATAAAGGACATTTTGTTGGAACAATGATACAGTGAAAAATTAAAGTATTTTTAACGGCATCTCTCCATTACTACATAAGTAGGGTACAGCCAATTGGCATTTCAAGTGAAGCTGAAATTTCCCGACATATTAAGTTCACTGGGTCGTGAAACATATTTGATTTCACACAATCATATTTTTCTTCCAAGAGAAACATAATCTCTGTTGTTTCACTTACACTCAACCATTCAAATAGCTTATCAAATTACCTTTCTTGGTTTTTATGTAACTGGAATATATTTTAGGGGTGCAAACAATAAAAATAGTTTAATTTTACCTTGATAACCGAGATAATATGCTGATAATATTATGATTTTTAACTCTGCTTATAATATAAATATCTCAGTAAGGATCAAGTTTATAAGAAACAGAAACACATATATTACTTAAGAGATTAGAAATGTAGTGTTCTTTTTTGAGTTCCTAAGAACCAAACTGTAAATGCAAAGGAACATATTTAACTTTCAAAAGCATATTTTTGAGAATTATGTAATGATATCATATTACCAATCATGTAGTAAGAAATGAAATATTCATTATAAACTAGTTTATCAAGTACTACAATTTAAATTATTTCAGTAGTTATTCAACAAATATAGTGTAAGGTGCTATCTATACAAAGTTTACAGAACACTGTCTTTAGTTAATTCCATTCTTGACTTTCATTATTTCCTAACACTTTATCCAAAAAGAGGTGATTTTTAGTTCCCAATTCTTCCTTATTGTCTCATATAAAAACTGGTTTTTCCTTCCTTCCCCCATGCTCTTTTTTTTTTTAACTTATGTGTCCCTTTCCAACACTTTCCATCATACGCTCTGATTCTACTTTCAAGCAAATTACTCTGTATTCTCAGAATCAGAATGGCATATTTGGAAAATCCACACAACTACAAGTCATCAAAACAATAAAATCAGTTTTGGTACTAAATGCTTGACCGATCAGGATTTAAACACAGATAACACAAATTACTCTATTTTAAACAGAATACGATTTGATAGAGAGAATTATATATATGCAAAATTATTGAAATAGTTAAAGGAGTGATCTGTTGTGTGGTCCCACAGGAATGACTCCCAGAATTGACTTCCCAAGAGGCCAACGATAACATAGAAATCATAGAACATCTTTGTTGGTGACATGTGGAAAACTAGAGATCCTCTAAGTATAACTAGAAACAAGCCAATAGCCAAATAAACATCATAATTACACAGTATCCAATAAGTGCAGCCAAACTGAATTCAACAATACATTAAAAGATCATTCACCATGATCAAGCGGGATTTATTCCAAGGATGCAAGAGTGGCTCAATATTCTCAAATCAATCAATGTGATACATCACATTAACAAAATGAAGGATAAAAACCATATTATTATCACAACAGATGCAGAAAAAGCACTTGACAAAATACAATATCTGTTCATGATAAAAACTCTCAACAATGTAGGTTTAGAGGAAACATACCTGAACTTGATAAAGGTCATATATGAAAAACCCACAGATAATATCATACTCAATGATGAAAAACTGAGAACTCTGTCTCAGATCAGGAAGAAGAGAAGGATGTCCACTCTCACCACTTTTATTCAACATATTACTGGAAGTCCTAGCCACAGCTACCAGATAAGAAAGAAAGGAAAGGATCCAAATTGCTAAGAACAAAGTAAAACTGTCATTATTTGCAGATGACAAGTACTATATACATAAAACTCTAAACATTCCACCAAAAATCTCTTAGAACTAATGTGAATTAAGTAAAGTTGAATACAAACTAAGATAAAAAATATAAAGGAATCTATCATGTTTCTTTAAGTTAAAAATAAAGCAGCAGAAAAAGAAATTAAGAAAACAATCTCATTTACAATTGAACCAAAAAGAAGGAAATACCTAGAAATAAATTTAACCAATAGATGAAAAACCTATACTCTGAAAACAATAAGACATTGACAAGAGAAACTGAAGATGACGCAAACAAATGGAAAGATATGCCATGCTCATGGACTGGAAGAATTAGTTAGTATTGTTAAAATGTCCATATTATCCAAAGCAATCTACAGCTTCAATGCAATCTGTATCAAAATACCAACAACACTTTTCACAGAACTAGAACAAATAATGCTAAATTTACATGGAACCACAAAATACCCCAAATAGCCAAAGCAATCTTGGGAAAAAAGAACAAAGCTGGAGGTATCACAATCCCAGATTTCAAGAAGTACTACAAAGTTTTATTAATCAAAACATTATGGAACTGGCACAAAAACAGACACACAGATCAATGGAACAAAGGAGAGAGCCCAGAAATAAAGCCACATATATATGGCCCATTGATCTGACAAAGGAGGCAGCAATATACAATGGGGGAAAGACCGTCTCTTCAACAAATGGTGTTGGAAAAACTAAACGGCTACATGCAAAGGAATGAAACTGGACTGCTTTCTTATACCATACACAAAAATAAACTCAAAATGGGTTAAAGACCTAAATGTAATACCTAAAACCATAAAACTCCTAAAAGAAAACTTGGGCAGTAATCTCTTGGACAACAGCCTTAGCAATATATTTATAGATATGCTTCCTTTGGCAAGAGAAACAAAGGAAAAAATAACTGTTGGAACTACACCAAAACAAAAAGCTTTTGCACAACAAATGAAAACCATCAACAAACAAAAAGGCAATCTATGGAATGTGAGAAAATATTCCAGTAAAGGTTAATAGCCAAAATATGTAAAAAACTTATATGACTTAACAGCAAAAAACCAATCTGATTAAAAAGGGGAGGCAGGGGAACTGAATAGGCATTTTTCCAAGGAAGACATATGAATGGTCAACAGACAAATGAAAAGATGTTCAACATTATTAATCACCAAGGACATGCAAACCAAATGAGATATCACCTCACACCAGTAGAATGGCTAGTGTCAAAAAGACAGTAAGTGTTGGCAAGGATGTGAAGAAAAGGAACCCTCATGCATTGTTGGTGAGAATGTAAACTGATGCAGCCACTGTGGAAAACAGTAGGGCAATTCATTAAAACAGTAAAAATAGAACTACCATATGATCCAGTAATTCCACTACTCGGTATTTACCCAAAGAAAACAAAAGCACTAATTTGAAAAGATACATGCACTCTTATGTTTACTGTGGCATTATTTACAATAGCCAAACTATGGAACAAATCGAGTGCCCATTGACAGATGATGGATAAAGAAGATGTCACAAACACACACACACACACACACACACACACACACACACACACACACACACACACGGGATATTAGCCATAAAAAGGAATGAAAGTTTGTAATTTTCAAAAACATGGATGGAATTTGAAGGTGTTATGCTAAGTGAAATAAGTCAGAGAAAGGCAAATACCACATGATTTCAGTTACGTGTGGAATCTAAAAAACAAATGAACAAACAAAAACAAACAGACTCTTAAATACAGACAACTGGGGGTTGCTAGAGGTGAGTGGGGTGATGGGCAAAATAGCTGTAAGAGGATTAAGAGGTACAAACATCCAGTTATAAAATATATAAGGAGATCAAAAGTACAGTATAGGAAATATTGTTAATAATATTGTAATAATATTATATGGTGACAGATGGTGACTACATTTAGTTGTGGTAATCAGTGAGTAATGCATAGAATTGCTGAATCACTATATTGTACACCTGCAACTAATATATCATATGTCAATAAAATAATGAAATTCTTGCTTTAGCATTTAAAACAAGTATTTAAAAAATATCACTTTGCTGTTAGCATCTAAAATATTATATAAAATACTCTTTCCATATTATGCAGCCATAAAAAAAAGAAATCTTGCCATTTGCAACGATATGGATGGAACTGGAGGGTATTATGCTGAGCAAAATAAGTTAATCAGAGAAAGACATGTATCTTATGATCTCACTGATATGAGGAATTCTTTTTTTTTTTAATTTTTTTTATTGTTATGTTAATCACCATATATTACATCATTAGTTTTTGATGCAGTGTTCCATGATTCATTGTTTGTTCATAACACCCAGTGCACCATGCAAAACGTGCCCTCCTCAATACCCATCACCAGGCTAACCCATCCCCCCACCCCCCTACCCTCTAGAACCCTCAGTTTTTCAGAGTCCATCATCTCTCATGGTTCGTCTCCCCCTCTGACATACTCCCCTTTTCTTCCTCTCCTGTTATCTTCTTCTTTTCCTTTTTTCTTAAAATATGTTGTGTTATTTGTTTCAGAAGTACAGATCTGTGATTCAACAGTCTTGCACAATTCACAGCGCTCACCGTAGCACATACCCTCCCCAATGTCTATCACCCAGCCATCCCATCCCTCCCACCCCCAACCACTCCAGTAACACTCAGTTTGTTTCCTGAGATTAAGAATTCCTCATATCAGTGAGGTCATGTGATACATGTCTTTCTCTGATTGACTTATTTCACTCAGCATAACACCCTCCAGTTCCATCCACGTCGTTGCAAATGGCAAGATCTCATTCCTTTTGATGGCTGCATAATATTCCATTGTGTATATATACCACAACTTCTTTATCCATTCATCTGTCGATGGGCATCTTGGCTCTTTCCACAGTTTGGCTATTGTGGACATTGCTGCTATAAACATTGGGGTACATGTACCCCTTCGGGTCCCTACATTTGTGATATGAGGAATTCTTAATCTCAGGAAATAAACTGAGGGTTGCTGGAGTGGTGGGGGGCGTGGGGGGATGAGGTGGCTGGGTGATAGACATTGGGGAGGGTATGTGCTATGGTGAGCACTGTGAATTGTGCAAGACTGTTGAATCACAGGTCCGTACCTCTGAAACAAATAATGCAATATATGTTAAGAAAAAAGAAGATAGTAGGAAGGGAAAAATGAAGGGGGGGACATCGGAGGGGGAGACGAACCATGAGAGACGATAGACTCTGAAAAACAAACTGAGGGTTCTAGAGGGGAGGGGGTGGGGGGATGGGTTAGCCTGGTGATGGATATTAAAGAGTGCATGTATTGAATGGAGCACTGGGTGTTAAACGCAAACAATGAATCATGGAACACTACATCAAAAACTAATGGTGGTTAACATAATAAAAAAATAAAATAAAAATAAATTAAAAAAAATACTCTTTCCAAAAAAACTACAAAACATTACTGAGAAAAATTAAAAATCACCTAAATAAATGCACTTAACCTTGCCATACACAAGATATTTTAAAATATCAATTGCTTTTCTATATACCAATGAAAAAAATTAAATTTTAAAAACATGCCTCTTACAAAACATTACAATTTTCATTAACATAAAAATATTAAATGCCTTTATCATTAAACTACAATACATTACTGAATCTTTCAATCAATGGAAACAACATGTTTTTCCATTTATTGCAGAAGAGAAATGCTATGTGCCTAACTAACCATTGAGAGTTTTATTACAAGAAGCAGGAAAAAAACTGGCTATTGCAGAACAAATAGAGCACACTTCCAATCCTGGATGATTCAATGAAAAATGACAGCTTGTTTACACAGCAGCGCTTACTTTTATATAGTTAATTTGTGTAATAATTATACTGTAGTAATGCTATATGAAAGAATAAATTTTCCAAAAAAAAATTCCCTGGTTACCTTAACAACTAAAGAAAAATTTTAAATTAATATTGCCAATATTAGCTAATAAAAAGAAAAAAGGTAGAAGTGGGATGTGTGTGTGTGTGTATATATATATATATAATATATATATATAATGGATAAAATGGATTATTACTCAGACATAAGAAAAGTACGAACTCTTGGCATTTGCAACAACTTGGATGGGACTAGAGAGTATGATGCTATGGGAAAGAACCCAGTCAGAGAAACACAAACGCCATATGATTTCACTCATGTGTGGAGTTTAAGAAGCAATACTAATGAGCAAAGGGATAAAAAATGAAAGAGAGGCAAACCATAAAACAGACTCTTAACTACAGAGAACAAACTGATGGCTACCAGAAGGGAGGTAGGGGGGGAAGGATGGGTGAACCAGGTGATGGGGATTAAGGAGGGCATTTGTGATGAGCACCGGGTGATGTATGGAAGTGTTAAATCACTATATCACACAAATGAAACTAATATTACACTGCATGATAACTGGAATAAAAGTAAAACCTTAAAAAAACCCAATACCTAACATTACTAATTTCTAATAACACATTCTATAATTTTGTAAGAAGTATTGATTTCATGAATTTAAATCTGATACATGGGATAAATAATGTGGGAGAAGCCCTTGAATAAATATTTATAAAACTGCTTACTGTTAGGCTATATCCAAAACTGATTTTTAAGTATTCTAAATATAGTGGCTAACATTTCCAGGAATGTTCTTTACACAAGTTGCACTGAATTTTATACAATATCTGTTGTACGATCTATAAAACTAGAAGAATGAAAATTCATAAAATAGAGTCTATCGCCAGCAATACAGAAATGTGGGACAGGAGTAGGTGGAAGGCCAGGCAGATACCTAGGTGCCATAGTGAGAAAAGTTGGAATATAGAAAAAAGCAGAAGGGTTCCAGAAAAATTAATTGTATTAAAGAAGAAAGGAGAGGCTGTGGAGTCAGTTATGTTATTAGTTATTACATCCATGAACAGAAGATGGGTATTTTTTCAATAGACAAAACTAAGTGGCACACAAAAAAGCAGAACTCTCAAATTTGAAGAGGCCCAATCAGTCCCTCACTGTTCAAATCCAAACGCTCACAAGTCCCAGTGCTGGCTAACCATATCCATCACTGTGTCCCACCGAAAACTTAAGCTAAGCATAGCCCCTTCCTGCACCCTGTTAGTAATGTGTTCCTAAAAAGCAGAAATTGGGTTTTGAAATGCTACACACCCATAGCCAATTTTCCATTCTCTAAATAGGAAAATCATAATGCATTACACATCTACCCATCTACCTACAACTAAGTTCTAAAAATGCAAATGAAACAGTGAAACAAAATTAAGCTATTGTATTTATTACTGTATTTTGAGAGCTATAAATTCACTTGAGCCAGCAACGTCCATCAGTTTGATTAGCTGGTCTTCTGTCTTCACTGTTGTCTTCCTAAGACTAACATTACATGTTTACATAAACAAACTTAGAAGTGAATCCATCAATGAGATACTCTAAGAGTTATTTATTTATTTTTTTGGTCTACCACTTCAAAGCCAGCTCTCCTTGGTCAAAATGTTGTATTTTTCTTTCTCCTCTTACATCGTAATCTGTTTCACTTGTTTGGCTTTCTTCTCCATAGATTTCTTCATCTCTTTCACAATTTCTAGAAGCATTCATTGTTCAAATTAGACAAAGCATGACTACCTATGAAAGTCACTGAAGAAACACAGTCAAGGCAGGGGTGCCTGGGTGGCTCAGTTGGTTAAGCGTCTGCCTTTGGCTCAGGTTATGATCCCAGGTTACCAGGATCGAGTCCCGCATCGGGCTCCCCGCTCAGCAGGGAGTCTGCTTCTCCCTCTGACCCTTCCCCCTCTCATGTGCTCTCTCTCTCTCTCATTCTCTCTCTTTCAAATAAATAAATAAATAAATCTTTAAAAGAAAAAGAAGAAGAAAACACAGTCAAGACAAAATGCACGATAAAATAATGGCTCATAGTGCATTTGCTACTGTGATCTCCTTCTCTTAGCCATAAAAATGCCTGAAATGAACATCCTATGTATTGCCACTGCATGAAATCTTGAAAACATCTTTGTCTACCAATTGTATTTGGAATGGGACTTGAGATTTTTCCTGTAGAATATATTGCTTAAAGAGTATTCTAATGAGTTTTGGGTGATGTAAATATATTTTCCAGTATAAATATTGTGCCTTCTCCCAACAACAAAAAAGGAAGAAGAGATACAGGGATACAAGCATGCTATGAATTTGAGTATTTTTTAAAGGATTTTATTTATTTATTTGACAGGTAGAGATACAGTGAGAGAGGGAACACAAGCAGGGGAAGTGGGAGAGGGAGAAGCAGGCTTCCCACGGAGCAGGGAGCCCAATGCATGGCTCCTGGGATCATGACCTGAGCCGAAGGCAGATGCTTAACGACTGAGCCACCCAGGCGCCCTGGTATGAATTTGAGTATTAAAAACCAAGAGTTATTCTACTGTAACATTAACTTAGAAAACACTCTCTTAAGAGTATGCCTGTATATTTAAAAATGAACTTATGATCATCCCTCTACATATCATACCCAACCAAGTCATCCACTTCTGTGATTTTCAGGAATATTTATTTCCTCTGCATGATTATGAATAATAAATGAAATCAGCAAATTCATTTTTTATTAGTTTCAGGGGTAGAATTTAGTAATTCATTCAGCAATGAGGTATTTGGGGCTTTTGTGAGAGCAATTTCTTTGAAGGGAATGAGAAATGCAGAGGGGGTCTGAACCCTTGCTTTGAGCAGTAAGTGGAACATGATGGAGAAAAAACAGTGAGTGTATGATATGCTTTTAATAAATTTCAACATGTACGCAGTTAAACTTTGTAATCTCTCTAGCAGGGAAGAGGAGTAACAGGAAAAAAGAAGGAAGTAACATTTGCTGAACACCAACTATTTGCCAAGTATTGTTTAAAACACACTGCATATTATTATCCTAACTATTTTTCAAATCACTCAGAAGTAAATTCCAATAGTCCCATTTTTAGAGACAAGGAAGATAAGAATTAGGTTAAGTCAATCAGGTGACATTACACATGTAGTGGGCCTTGCAAAGGTCCGTGTCCATGTCTTTAAACCTCAGACACATGCATTTTGCACTAAGCATTGTGTATAGGGTTCTCTAACTTAGAACCAAGCACAATCAGCCAGATTTTCCTAACTCAGAACTCTGCCTGAGCTGCTGTACCAGCACTCTAATCAGTCGGTAGCAGCCTTTTAACTACTGCCAAATATTTCAGGGAAATGCGTGACCTCAAAGAGGAGCTAACCCATTTAGTCCCCATTGCTTTACATTTTTTTAAAGCAAAAGTTGATTAGCATGTGATATGTCAAAATATATGTGTTGTATAACTCCTATTTGGAAATGACTGTGGGGATCTAAAACACACACACACCCACGTACACACATACACCTACTTCCTTCCTTCATTATACTCAGAATTTTTATTAAATGTCTGCCAACAATACAGAGAATATGATAGTGACTAAATTTGAATATGGACATTTACAAGACGGATCTTGGTTGCCTTTTTCTTATTAAAATTCATTAAACAATTATTTTTATCCATCATCATTTAGCAATTAACAAAACTGCCATCAAAATAAGATCTTAAATATAACTTCTACAGACTTAATAATTATTTAATATTACTTTTGCTAATAAAGCCCTGTGTCTTGACTAATTAGAATCACCGATTCCAGATTGAGTTCAATTGCATCTTCCTAAATATATATGTTTTGCCACCTCTTCTCTTTTGTATTTTAAAGTATCTTTGATAGAGTTCTTAGCCTACCCACATGAATATCGATGAAAAGTATGTGAATAAGAGTCATTTTCAAAAGTTTAATGGATGTAGCTACTGTTTATGGCACATAACACCATTTACCCTTCTTCAATCTGTGCAAGTTCCAAGTTACGTGTTTTTATAGTAAAGAGAAATCAGCAACCATTAAGCCTTTCCAAGATACACATATACACACACATTATTCATGACACACCAAAAATATTTAGACAGTCAGTAAATGATAAGATTGAATAATCACAATGCAACATGGAAAAATTATATGTTGGTGATCTCTGCAAGAAAAAAGCTTTTTGTCAAAACATATTATAGAAACATATTCTTAATAAAGTGCAAAAAATGGAGGCTTACTCTCAAATATCTATGCCATCTAAGGAAAACTGACAAAGATGCCCAAATAAAGGATAATATGAGTTGATTTTATTGAATAAACATCTACCATGTACCAGACATGAGACTAGGCAAATTACATAGGCAGTGACCTCTTTATTCTCAGGGGCCTAAGAAATAAGTGATACTCTTTCTGTTTTACGGATGCGGAAACTGAGTCTCAGGGCAGTTATGTAATACATAGTGGTAAGAAGGGAGTCTGAGATTAGTAGCTAGTCTGCTCAAACATGGTACCTGTGCTTTCACATTTGGCGTTGGGGAACGTATTTGTGCTTCTATTTAAAGAAGAATACAACTGCAATTCTTGGATATTTACAAACTCTGGCTTAACTAATGGAACCCCATAGACAGACCTGAAAGCACCCTAGAATATTCACTTCCCCTCCTAGACTGTCCACTACGGTGGCCATTAGCCAGAAGTGGCTATGGAGCAAATGAAATGTAGCTAATCCCACTTGAAGTGTGCTGTGAGTATAAAATATACAGAATGTAAAATATCTCATTAATATTTTTCTAATGTTTTGTATTGAAATGATGATATTTTTGATATACTAGGTTAATGAAAATATATTAATTTCACTTTTTAAAATATAATTACTAGAAAATGTAAAATTACATATGTGGCTTACATTTGTGACTCTTTATACTTACATTAGACATTCATGGTATCAGTGATATGTTCAGGATACCACCCTCCTCCACCCCCAAATCTACATAGAGAGAGAGAGAGAGAGAGAGAGAGAGAGACCATTCCTTTAAAAACATGAGTGACTCCAACAGAGTCCTCTAAACTCATGATGAAGTCATAGTTTGTCAGGATCACTTCACAGTTCAAGTCTAAACAAGCTGTAGCTTTTCACTTTTCCTAAAAGAAAGGCACAAACTTTTAGTTTCTGGAGGCATAATTGTAAATATTTCCAATAGTCTGTAGGAATGTTAACTCCATACACACATATTTCTCATCTGCCGCATTTGAATGTGGGCATTGTAACTAAGGGGATCATGAAAAAATTAAAGTATTTCACCTTATTTTTCAAAGTGTTCATTAATAATATAAATAAAGACATTTGGTTGTTTCTTTTTTTTTTTTTTCCCCTCTTGGAGTCTTCCTACCACAGCCATTTCTACCAGTTATCCTACTTTATGCAAAGGAATACTGTATCTCCTTTTTAACTCTTACTGTTTTCTTTACTTTCCCTTCCTTCCCTTTTTTTTTTTTCAATTTGTTTCCTAAGGCTAGTCAATACGTTTTCAATGCATGTTCATTTTGGGAAAAAGTTGAAACAAACCAATAATTGAGGTGGTCCCATGTTAGCTCCCTATTTCTTTTGTAATATTATTGCAGACACTCAGTGATACTAGGTTCCTGCTTCAGCCAAACTACCCACTCACAGGACAGGCCACCTTGGCAGCCTGTGTGATACCCTCTTCTCCTGCCTCATGCTTTAGGGGTGCCCACACTCATTATTCAGTCTCCTGTGCTCACGCATGGTGCCCCTATCCAGCAAACTGAAGAGTCTTTCCTTTCTATGAACCCTAGGTGAGGTTCCAAACTCCTGCACATCCTATAAATAAGCCTCAAATCAGATGTCCTCAACTGGGGGTTTTCTGCATTTTCTTTGCATCCTCTTAAAGTTTTGTGTATTTCTCCTGGCATTTAATTATAGCCTACCTAATATTAGAGTTACTCAAGGTGTTTTTCCTATTCCCCTTTACCATACTGAGTTATTCTTAAGAGCAGAGATTCTTTTATTTTCCATTCATCAAAAAATTTAATATGATACTTCAAGTATCATACGTATATACAAAGAACTCTACCATTATTAATATGTGTCCTTTATTTGATAATATACATTTTATACCACTTTGTAGATACTTTGTAATCTTCCTTCTGGAAGTTGTTTTTAACTAACTTTTATCGAGATTTCACAAGTTAAGAATCTGATATTCCCAACAAGACTGATTTGTCCTTCACACATCCCACTTTGTAGCTGTTCATTAAAGTTTGAACATGGTTCAACATAAAACTTGCTCCCTCACTACTTAGATGCTATAAGATTAGTTTTTCAAAAGACCAGACCTAGACACAAGCTAGTACAGCTGCCATCCAAATAGTTGACAAAGAATGGAAAGCAAAGCTTTTCTCAAGGAAGTAGATGAAGTCTGAGGTATCTGAAATGCTCCTCCATTACAATTTCATGAGGATACTTATCCCTAAACAGCCTTCAAATGTTCATTTGTTTTTCTCTATACTATTCCATGTAGTGCTGAAAACATGTCAGGAAAAGACTCTGTTCAACTACTAGTCAACTAGGAAACATTTATCTAGAAACTTCCTCTTAACCAAATTAAAATACTCCCTTTGACACAAATGGAGAAGTAAAGGCAGAAATGCAATGTTCCTTATTCCATCTACCATGCTAAAAGCCAGAGCAAACATTCATTCTTTTTAAAGCACTTTCATTTTCACTAATTATAAAAGATATAATTTATCAAACCATAAGAGACTCTTAATCTCAGGAAACAAACTGAGGGTTGCTGGAGTGGAGGGATGGGGTGGCTGGGTGATGGATATTGGGGAGGGTATGTGCTATGGTGAGCACTGTGAATTGTCTAAGACTGATGAATCACAGACCTATACCCCTGAAACAAATAATACATTATGTTAATTAAAAAAAAGCTACAAAGACACACACACAAAAAAGATACAGAGTTTAGGAAGGTGAAAAAAAAAGATATAATTTATATACCAAAGGAATGACACTTATGGTTTCTTCAATAAACTCATGATTTAAATATTACTATGTCCTATCAACTGACAAAATCTGCTGTTTTTTTCATTTTAATAATATACACAGCATTTGTTTTCATTCCATACCCCTAATATATCATGCAGATTAATGGTGCCTGCTATTTCCACTTCTTATATTGAACATACACCAACTCAACATTTTAATATAATTCTTTAGACAAATTACCAAAATATATTTTAGTTTAAAAGAGTATATGAACATATTCAATCTCCTAAACTATTGAAATATGTAAATACAACCATTCAAATTGCAATGTCCGCAGGTCTAAAAAGAATAAATGGCACATCCACAGTCATGCCTAATTAAAACCAAATAACTCTTTTTTTTGATGTTCTTATATTTTATTGGGTAAAATGATATTTGTTAAGGATTGAATTCTGAATCAGACTGCAAACAAACGAGTCCTATTTTGCTGATCTAAGAAGCAGCTGACTAAATAGAACTCAGAAACTGGTAAACACATTGAAGCTTGGAGAAAATGTGGAGGACAGCAGTATGTGTCAAAGCTTGAAAGATTTTTTTTTTAGATTTTTTTCTTTATGAAAGCAATGAATTACTAGGTATTTATATCATTTCTTTTCCATTTTTTTCCTTCCCTTTCACCAAGCTGTAAAAATACCAAGCAATCACAACTTAAAATGTACCTGTTGGAAGAGGTGCTGCAAGGTCTTCTTTCATGGAGAACTGGGGTGATAGACAACTCTTTGTAAGCACAATGTCATCCAGGGCAATATCACCATGGTGTCCTTCACCAACTCGGCCTTCAAATTTGAGTTGGAAGTCCTCATCATCAGACAGTGATAGTTCTTTCCGCTGCCAGAAATTGCCTTGTTCTACAGTGAGGTTAAGTAGGACCTTTGTTTGGTTGGAGACTGATACCTGGGTCAAGGTGAGTGCCCCAATGCCATTTCCATACATGTGATAATGAAAAATTATCTGTAACCAAAAATAGGAATATTGTATATAATTAGTACGATTAACTCCACTTTGCTTTCAATTATATCATATTGCCCTCTCCTTTATTAACAGACTCTCAAATGAAAACTAGATCTGCATGCCCTATTGTTCTGTGAGTACTCTAATACTGAGTGAAGTCAGGCCAGCCTTAAATCATAAGTTAATGATCCATGGAAGACAGAGCAGTAAGAATCAAATAGAAATTTAGGTGAAAAACTGAGCTGAGTTTATTTTCTTTCTCTGACTTCTAAATGGAGAATTTCCCAATAAACTCTTAAAGTCCACTGTCAAAGGAATAAAACATCATTAAAAAGTGATCTATCATCTAAAGACTTTTCATGATTAAGCAATAGTAGGAACTAAAGAAGACCATTTTTGGTATCATAAAATTTAAGGCATTTTCTTCAAAACAGTAGAGTAATCTGTTGCTTATTCTACCATATTCTTGCACTTGAAACACATTTTTAGATCTACAAGATCTTCAGGGCTCCACTATATCCCACCAAACTACCAGAACAGCAGTTATCCAAATTTAGTTGAAATGCTAGAAACATGATCTAAGAGAGCAGCCTTGGGCATGCCCCCCACTAAGAAAAATTAATATAAGTATTTCCAAAGATTAACACTTCAATGTTTCAAAGATGGAGTTTACCAGATTTTTAGTAATTGTTACACAGAAGGGTATTGTTAGAAGTAATAGTTACACAGCACTTTTAAGCTTTTGTCTTGTCATGTGTATGAACGAGGGAACACAGTAAAGGTGAGTGATCCCCACTCACCAGAAAAAAAGGTATTTTTGAAACACTAGCAGTCACGTATTATTATACCCTAGAGAAAGAAAGAAATGAATGTGCTTAAGGGTAAAGAATTTGATTAAACAAAATATGCAATGCACACTTTAAAAAGCATCAACTTAGAATAAGTAAGCCATGTGAAATGACTCTTCTCAAATTTCCTAACTGATGAAACCTTCAGGTATTCTTCTGTGATCCAAAATTGTCTCTTCTGTTGATGAACTTTTCCAACACAAGCTCTGTGACCATTATGACTTGTTCTGAGAGAGGACCCATGAAATCTTGGTTATATGACTCATTAGAGTAAGAAACATAAGGGGCCTATGGCCAACCTCTAAAACAGCATAAAAAGATACCAGAGAAAACGGTCTGATGCCCATAAGACATGTCTGTATGGATCCCATGCAGCCATAGACATGGCCTTTCTAATGGTCTGTCTTGTTTTGTCTTACTTGTGCAAGAAATCTGAGGCCTACCTTTCTAATTGCAATAAATATTCCCCTTTCTTCTTGAGGCCATTTTTTGAATGACCCCATGTAGTTAACATGCAAACAAACATATAAACACCTCTATTTCTACAGAAAACACTTGACAACAACATAGTCTAATCGCAGGGCATTGTGAGGGAATAAAACTCTAAGTACAAGACTCGTCTAGAGAGGCACTTTCTCTGGAAATTTCAGAGTTACTCAAAGGTCTCATCTCTTCCCACATCGATCTGTTTCATTTCTCCCACCACCCATCCCTAAAAAGGAAGAAAAATCTTCAATTTGATTTTGTTCTGCTTGAAGGTATTCCACAAGGTCAAGTGACAAATTTTTTTCACGAAATTTGAGAGGTCACCCTGCTTACCTGATATACATATTTTTTATATGAGCGACACAATCATTCCCAGCATGACCTTTCCTCACTTCTTTGTATTCAATCTATATCATAAATATTCATAAAATGAACCATTCATCATTAATTTTTTGACATTTCTTCTAGGCATATTTCATTATTCTCACACAGATGTATAAAACAGTGGGGGACTACAGTTCCAGGACCAGGGAAAAATAGAGATGGATGAAATCCTGAGTTACTACAGTATGAAAAACAAACCTTTGGAGCATTTTCAGAGGAAGCCTAAGTAGAAAAGCCAAGAAGTCAAGCTGGAATGTTATACACTTTTTTTAATTTTTAATTACTTTCTAAGACTAAAACAAATTTGTAAATTTCAGAATATCTATGGATGTAGACAGATTTATAGATAGAGACTTGACATATAAAATCTGGTGTGCTTGGGCTTCGTTTTGGAGAGTTATCAAGTAATTGGAAAACAACAAAAACAGACAAGAAATACATTTGATTAAAATTCATTTGTTTGCTAAACTAATTTGATAAAGTTTATTGTTATTCTGTATAATTTGTTATATGTGCTTTAGACTGCTGAGTTAACTCTAAAACTCTGATCTGATCATGTCACTCTCTTGCAGAAAATTCTATCAAATGTGCCTCAAGAGATAACAGAAATGAGGTTACCCCCTGAGAGTTAAACTAGGAAATCAACTTAAGATGAGACAGAAAAGCTTCCAACACAAACTAAAAGTTTAGCATGTATTAAAACCATGACAATGGTAGGAAGTGAAGGCTGCTCAGTACAAAACAGAGGAGCAATGTAATGGGTGCAGGAAATTTGGGGAGCCTTGGGGAAAAGGTTTAAAACGCCTCCTGCCAAAGGTTAGGGCTCTGTGGTGGAGGCGTGTACACAAGGATATTATACTTTGAAAACAATAAAGATTTCAATCATGCTATTATCTTCCAGCCTGATTCTTTGATCAGCTGACAACTTTCTGAATGTAATTTGCTTTCCTTTCAGTGTTCAAACACAGAACCCACCAGTCAGAATACGTGTGTTCACATCTTATGGAGACCACATTTCTCACTGTAAATATAAATGGCACATTTATTCATATACCATTCTCCCGTAAGCAAGATTCTTGTGAAGTCATCTCTGAGTGATTAATTTACATTATATGTAAAGCTAAGTTTAGAACCTAACTCAGCTGACTTAAATCCTTTGTGAAATAAAAGCAATCAATAAAGAAAAGTGAAGGACCTGAAAATACAGTCATCATAGAGGGTGGTTGTCCCAAAGAGCCATACAATCCTATTTATACTTTCAATAGTACTAACATTTGCCTTAAAGCTCCGCAGGATAAGGGCCAAACCATCTTTTCCTCCCACCTATAGAAGTTCTTCTACCTTTTTTAGGGCTAATTTTAGTCTTTCTCATGAAGACTTCGTCAACCATTTTATAGTGGCTCCAACTATCTCTAATATTCCTTCTTGGGGATATTTATAAACTACTTGAATTTTCTTTCTGACAGTGAAATTCTCATAATTCCAGTAAGTACTAAATTCCTTGAGAGGAAGCAACTGCATTTTACTTCTTTTGTACTATCCATAGCTTACAGATAAAAACCATGAAGTTTTCCAGTGGTTTTCAAAATTCAAATATCTATGGAATTTATCAATAGGATAAATTCTTCCCAGTTCTAATAATCCTTCTCTTTCATCCTTACTGTACTTTTCTCCTTTCCATACATATCCTAGGTTGAAGAAATTCAAACTCAGCTTTGGTCTGGTCTTGGCCATTCTATTTTCTGTATTAGTGTTCTCAGCAGTCACTTACAACATTTCTGGGTTTTTCTCTTACCTTGCAGTTTTTGCTTCTTCTGCTTATGACTGGGCTGGAAATTCTGGCTGCTCTCATGGGCTGTTGAGGAAACAAGCTCTTTATGAAGATGTAATGACCAGAGGAGTTTCGTAAGGTGTGATCAGCAGCTGGCTCTGTGCCTATGGCAGGGATGCTGCTAGCTTTCAGATTCCAGTCAAAGTCATCATCCTGCTCCTGCTTCCAAGAGCAAAGGTCAAATTCAAAATCACAGCGCCCACTGGAGGTACCTGGAAAACATTTCCCAATTTATGGTAAAGAGAAAAAGGAAATTAACGGACTTTAAGATATGCAATCCAAAATTACCGTGATCTTGACACATCGTGTAATAGTTGACACCTTAGAAGATTATACTGACATCAGCACTAAAACAGAATATTTTAAATCTATGGTTAGTAATTAATGTTTCAACATTTTATCTCAATTGGAAAAGACTTAGATATCAATAAATTCAACTCAATTTATCATTTAACCCAGCAAAACTTCAAAGTGTTAGGTTACCAAAGATTTTGAAAGCTATTTAATAGTTTGTCTACAAACCTTTTTGTCTTTTAACCAACTTGTTCTTAACAATTAGCCATGAAAAGTTCCAGAGACAAAATCAACCATTATCTTAGGTCATTTTTCTTGGCAAATTGCACTAGTCACAACTTGAATTGAACTAATAAGTTCAGATAAAAAAAAAAAAAGCTGATTATCTAGAGAGGCTTGTGAAGATGTGGGAGTAGCACAGTTCTCAATTGGTTACTAAAGTTTTCAGAAACTAAGGTTTCTAAGAATTAAAATTCTGATAAATGTAATTAAGATGCTAGAATGGCTCAGGGAAGCAACTCTGTATGTAAGAAAGTAAGAGGTGTATAAAGAGGAATAAGGAATTAAAATACATTTTTGTTGAGGGAAAAGAAAGTAATTTTGTCCTAAAATGAAACTGGTTTAGAGACAGAAGGCTTACAACAAAATCTGTATTGAAAAAGAAAAAGAAAAACCAAAAACTTGTAAAAGATTTGTGAGGGGGAATCTCTGGAAAAAAATTTTTTCCAGGGTCAGAGCTGACTAGGATTGGAATAAATGAGTTTTAAAAGTACACTGGCATAAAATTGAAATTTGGCTTCTCTCTGTACTAAAAAGACAAAGTTTTCTTGGATTATTTCTCCAAGAAAATTGTAATTGATAAGAAATTGTAAGCAAAGTTTCTGTTTTGTCTTTATCAGGTCTGTGGCTACGTGAAACAGTTAAAATTTCTCAAATTAAAGGAGCAAAGTTTTGCTAACAACTAGATAACCTGATGTTTTTGCCTATGAAATCCCTTGTTACCACCTCGGTTAAATAAATAATGAAACATTAAGTTTTATAGTGATCTGTGATCCTATTTAGGCATGTGCTTTAGAGCCTTCTGATATTTTTAATAAATTTCCCAAACATTAAAATTCTGAATAAAGTATTTTTGGCTAAAAGAAAAAAGAATATTTTAGTTTCCTACACATAGCTATTTCCATGGCTTGTGCAAATTTATTTCTCCACAAATCTGGTTCCCAGTCCCAAAATCAATGAGAAGATATTTTAGCATTATACACATTTCCTCCTCCAAACAACTATTTGGTCGACATAATTTTATTTCTTCTTTCTTCTCATCTTTGCTCCTCAGGGTCTGGTAGGAAATTTAGGAAGCTTCTTATTCAATAGTTTGGCTTGGGAAATGCTGCCTAAAGCAAAAGTTATTAATCACTGAAACTGTTTTTTTTTTTAACATAATCCTCATTTTAGAGATGCGAAAATTGTGAAACAGAAAAGGTAAAAAGTGTATTAACTGGAATTACAATAAGTTGCAGAAATTAAATATGTGACATTGCATGAAATACCAACTATCTCTCCCAGGTTCCTAAAAATATTTTATTACAAACGTTGTTCGTGTTTTCATCTACTTCCAGGATAGCAAGAATGATTGAGGTCAACCATGACCTTGTTTATTTTCTGCCTGCTGGATCTATCCATTTCTGATAGATGGGTGTAAAAATCTCCAACTATGATAATGGATTCATCTATTCTTGCAACTGTATTAGTTTTTGTTTGATGTTCTATTAGGTGCATACACATTAGGGATTGTCACGCTTCCTTGGGGAAGTGACTCCTTTATTGTTATATGGTGCCTTTATTTTTCCTTGGTAACTTTAGAAGTTTTTATTTTACCTTCACTTCTTCTCTTGGGCTCTCTTTTCCTTTTGTAGACTTGAGTTTCTGACTTAGATTATTTTCCTTCCTCTAAAAACTTTTTTTTTCCAAAGTAGGTTTTCTGGCAAAAAAAATAAAATTTTCTTGATCTGTGTTTGCGTGAGAAAGTTAAGAAAGTATTTGTCCTTCATTTTAGAAGGATAATTTCATAGGGTATGAATTCGAGGTTAGTTTTTTTGTTTTTCCCCCACAACACTTTGTTTCAATCTACTTTCTTCTCATTTCTGTAATTTCTGAGAAGTCAAGTATAATCCTTACATTTGTTCCTCTATAGGTAAAGTGTCTTTATCTTTCTGACTTTTCTAAGGATTTTACTTTGATTTTCTGTATCTTGGAAATAATATGCATAGGTGTAAGGGTCATTTTTTGTTTGTTTTTTTTTAAGTTTTTATTTTGTTTTGTTTGCATTTATCCTGCTTTACATTCTATGCTGTGTTTTTGTGTCCAACATTCATTTGGGGAAAATTCTTAGTCTTTATTTCTCCAAATCTTTCTTCTGTTCCTTTCTCTTTCTTGTCCATGTGGTATTCCCACTACACATGTTACACCTTTTGTTGTAAAGTCTTTGGATATGCTGTTGTGTTTTCTCAGTCTTTGTTTTCTCTGTTTTTCAGTTTTGGAGATTTCTATTGTGATGTCCTCTAGCTCAGATACCATTCTTCAGCTGTGTCCAGGCTACTAATAAGCCCACCAAAGCTTATTCATTTCTGTCACAATGGTTTTGATCTCCAGGATTTCCTTCTGATTCTTAGGATCTCCATCTCTCTATTTACATTGCCCATCTTTTCTCACATGCTGTTTTATCCACTAGAGGACTTAGCATATTGATCATAGTTATTTTAAATACTTGGTCTGATAATTCCAACATCCCTGACATGTCTTTCTGATGCTTCCTCTCTCTTTTCAAATTATGGGCTTTTGTCTTGGTGTTTTTTTTTTTTATTTTTTGGTTTTTTGGTTTGTTTTGCTTTTCAGCAGGCCATGTGATATTTTCTTGATAGTCGGACATGATATACTGGGTAAAAGGTACTCCTGTAAATAGGCCTCAGTGTGGGGAGAGGGGAGGTATTCTACAGTTCTATGATTAGGTCTCAGTATTTTAGTGAACCTGTACCTCTGGACTGTGAACCTAACAAGTGTTTCTCAGTTTTTTTTCTCCCCCCCACTTATGTGGAACAAGATATCTAGAGAGGGTTAGCAATGGAGAATTCCCTTCCACCAGGTCGGTTAGGCTCTGAGAATACCCTGGCAGTTGAGGCTTTCATTGTCTGAGGGAATGCCTTGTGAGGAAGAGCAGAGTGCTCTGTGATACCTCAAAATGGTGTTTTTCCCCCTCGTTCTGTTGGAAGCAGAAGATTTTTCTCCAATATTTACTGGGAACATGGTCAAACTTCTCACATTATATTTACACAAAATATTACAAATATGAATCTCACAATATTATAGGGTATCCCAATAAGTGGGTTTCCTGAAGTTTTTAACTCTCAGGCTTGTCCACATGGCAACTCCAGCACTTCATCAATGCCAATTCAGATTTTGTACCCAGGTGTAGTTGTTAGTGGATTCTGCTCCTGAGTCTCTAGTCTTCTAATGTGTGACTCCCTGGGTTCATTTGCCTCTCTTCAATGTTGGGAACATTTGTCCTGTGTCCTCCTCTTTTATGAATTCAATAAGGGTTCTTGATATTTTAGTCTCTTCAGCCTTTGACTTGTTAGAACCGAGTTGTGACCTCTAAAATCATCATATACAGACAGCACTGGATAGTAGGAACTACACAAATATCTTCCTATAATTCTGCTGGTAAATTATAAAGCTAATGATGTAAGTGATGATGTTGTAAAACTGAGCATTGTGTTACTAAGAGCTTGTATCTTATAAAATTGTATGTTTAGGATACTTTTCATGTTCTTTACTTTTATGTGCATGATGCAGCATAAAGCCAATGAGTAATCTGATCTTAAGCAATAAAATGTACAGATCAGAATTCTTTGACAATAGTAATTCTTTATTAAGTTCTCTCTGAATATTAAAGTGAAAAAATCTTAAAACTCATAATTATATGTGAGGTGGTGCCCCAAAACTAAAAATACTAAAGAAGAATCAAAGTTGCAGCATGTTGATAAGTATTTATATAAAGATTTGTCTCTTCATGAAAGCTCATTTGAACAAGTACTCAAATATTTCAGGAAATTTAATGTACACAAGAGTAGGAATGATTCTACCACCAAAGCTCTCAGGGCCCTGTCCTTCAGTGCACAGGCCAAAGAAAGACAGGTGCACATCCCAGCTGAAGCCACAGCAATTCTGGGACAAAGATTCTACACTATTCTATTACATCAGACTCTTTAAGAATCTCCAAATTGTGCTAGACATGATCAAAATCATCTTTCTTTTTTTTAAATTTTTTATTGTTAATCACCATACATTACATTAGTTTTTGATGTAGTGTTCCATGATTCATTGTTTGTGCATAACACCCAGTACTCCACGCAGAATGTGCCCTCTTTAATACCCATCACCAGGCTAACCCATCCCCCCACCCATAATCATGTCTTTCTTTATGGATTCATTCTTACAGTTAGCATACGTCAGATCAATTGTTTAAATACACAAAATAACTTCTATGTTATTTGTAGCTAAAAAAGTGGAAAATTGGAAAATACATAGATCTTACCATTGTTTTGATACCATTTTGGAGTGTAAAGACCACAAGATGAAAGTTAATTTCATCTTCCAGAAAAAACCTTGCCCAATAATGAAGAATGGCCTAAAATAATTTTAAGTTTTTGAAGTAACTAAAAATTAATTAAGAAAGCATCAAGACTAATATGCTTTTTAAAATGGTTTAACAGAAAGGCTAACATTGATTTTTAATACTTTCAAGGATAGAGAAAATTTCTCTGTCATAATTCTGTCACCAAATGAACAATGATGGCATTTTCTATCCAATTGCTTTCTTTATTTTAAAATTGCATTTGAAACATTCTGGTAATTTACTCTTTCCTACAATAGATGGTAATAGACTCTTTTGCTTTAGAATACTAAAGTTCTCCTAAGTATCCTTTCAGGGGCCTGGGAGGTAAATACATTAAAATAGTAATGAACCCCAACTCAACATCAAGTTTAGAATCTGAACAGTTTTCCATTAAAAATTATAAAACGAAGTAACTAATTCAGTTGATCTTGTGTTAGAAAATTTAGCAGCCAATGAAGACTAGATTGCCTTATAGACCAGCATCCAGAAAGGCCACTTGAATAAAGAAATGATGTGTGCTGGGGAAAATCAGATTTGTTCTGTTTCAAAAATCATACAAATGCTGCTACATGAATTTCTATCATGTAAATTCTATTTTTCTTTTGATATTTCCTATTGTTTTGAAGATATGTTTCCTTGGAAAGCTTATTTCTAATGTATCGTTGGGGAAAATAGAATGAGCACGCATAAGTCATTTGGATTTCACATCACTATGGTGAGGGGGGACAACTTATAATTTCCTATTTCACAATTTCCCATGGGTGCCAGGTGAGAAAGGCAGCAAAGAGTCTTCTGTGCAGATGCCAATTCCTGTCATTTCATGGAGCAATTAATGCAAGCACCAGACAGGTGTGCCATCAGGAAGACAATGATCACGTTTGTCTCCAGCTGTATCATCCATCAAACCAGTTTCTACCTTTCTAAATGCTATAATTTTTCCATCGATCACTATTTTCATGAGCATGAAATATCAGTTCCATTAAAAAAACTCATAATTTTGAAAGACCATAACCTAAATTCTTTTAAGACTCAACCATCAAATTCCTAAAATTAAGATCTCATTGTTCTATTCAATTATTCATTTAATATAAATTTATTGAGCATATGCTATAAATAAGGCACATTTAGGAAGATAAAAAAAACTAACTGGAAAGGGGGCTACTATGTATTGACTATAATCTGTGTCCAGTTCTGAGCATTCTCTTAATTTATGTTATTTTATTCAAGTCCCACAACATACCAGTATAATAGTTGTTATTTTTAGTTTGGTTGATGAGAAAGCTGAAGTTCAGAGTACAATACTAAGCAAAGTATCACTCTGTAAGTAGCAGAACTATGAGTTGAAGAATTATATAAATGGAACCCCGTACCACTAATCCCCTTTATAATGTGGTGCACAGTGCTCCAGGGTGCAGGCAGCAAAATAATAAATAACAAATCTACAAAATACTACAGGGTAAGAAACTGTATGTGTCTATGAGGAAATCCTTGAAGAGATCTCTTTGTCTATAGGTAGGCAGCTATGAAAAGATGGCAGCCATCAACTTTGGCTTGATTCTTCTTGAGGTAGCATGGTGCAGTTTATCAATTCTTTAACTCTGTTCATCTAAATATGAATATGATGAGTCCTATAAATTATATCCATCTTTGGGAGATTTAAAAATACACGAGCATATTATTAACACACAAGCTCTGACAATTCCCACAATGTGGAAACTATTTCTTTATATAACAAAGAATACTCCCAACCTATCTAAGGAAGCTATGGATTTATTTATTTACTTATTTACTTATTTAGTAGACCTATGAATATTATGTAGATTACTATATTGATGATGCACATGACAAGTTTTACAAATGTTATTAAAATAAACAAGAAAAAAAGCATAATTTGAGAAATTAGTTTCCAGTTATAAATGGGGCATTTTCTCAGCTTTGTGACTTTGGAGATTGTGTTAGTTTTTAGTGCTTCCATAATAAAGTACAACAAAATGGGCAGCTTTAAACAATAGAGATTTATTCCCTCAAAGTTACTAAGGTGAGCAGTCTGAAATCAATGTGTCTACAGTACCATGCTCTCCCTAATGGCCCTAGTGGAAAATACTTCCCTGTCTCTTTATAGCTTCTCGCGGCTACTGGCAATCCAAACATTTCTTGGCTTGTAGATACATCCCTCCAATCACAGGGCAATCTCTCTGGGTGTTCGCACACTATCTTCCCTCTGGTTGTCTATGTCCATATTTCCCTCTTTTTAAAAGAATAACAGTCATTGGGTTAGGGTGTACCTTAATCTAGTATGACCTCATTTTAACTCAGTACATCTGCAAAGACCCTGCCTCACCTAAGGTCACATTCACAGGTTCTTTGTGGACATGAGTTTTGGCAAGACACTATACAACCAAGTACTGGAATGATTACATTTTTTAAAGTAACTCTCTTAGGCTTTTGAGATATATAATCACATTATTAGAAAGTAATTATAATTTAGTGTTACTGTATTTCATTTTATGCCTATATGTATATAATGCCTAAAACCAGAACAAGAGTATTAAATAATAATAGTAAACCCTCTTAATATAATCTTGATTTTAATGAAAATATTTCATTGTTTCCTTCAATTTGTTCAATCACCTGTAAGATGTTAAAGTTCTATCATTCTATATATTACAGAAATGGGTATTAAATTTAAATAAATATTTCAGCACCTATCAGTTTTTTTTTTTTTTGGTGGTTTATCTGGTTACAAGGACAGTGTGTTACTTCTTTAAATAGTGTAAGATCCTCACCTCAAAGTGTATGATGTAATGATTCTATTGCTGAATTTGGCTTGCTACCATTTTCAGTTCTTCTACATTTATATTCACAGGGAGTCTGAACTATAGTTTCCTTACTTTTCTAATTTTTTGGAGGCTTCATTATCAGTGATATATTAGCTTTATAAAATAAATTCAGTCATTTTATATGGTTAGAATAGTTTCTTTGGTCATTATCAGTTCATTAAAATGTGACAAAATTCTGTAGTATCTCTCTCAAGAGACAAAATTGAAGGACATTTGTTGATAACTTTATTTGATAGTTAATGGTCTATTCAGGTTTTCTGCATCATTAGTTAATTTTGGTCATTTTTCTCATAAAGAATTAACTATTTCATTGACATTTTCAACCTATCACAAAGTTATTGGTTTCTATATGGTTATTAATTCCCCTTTAACAAGGTTACATTTATTCAAATGTGTTTTTCTCCTTTTTTAAAATTAAAAATTGGTGTTTTGTCTACTTTGTCTACTTAAAAAAATAACATACTTTTGAATTTGTCATTTGAATTGCTTGTTTTCCAAACTATTACTTCTTTCTCCTGAGTTTAATACTATTTCATTTCTAATAAATTTTTATTTTTAAAATAATTTAAAGCTTACAGATAAATTGTAAGGGTAGCATAGCACCAGAAATCCTTTTGACAGTTCAATAAAATAAGGGAATAACTGTTCTGAATAATAAATTTATTCTAAAAAAATCAACAACTTGGAAGAAATGAGAAAATACTTGTAAAAAACACCTTAAAACTGAAACAAATTGAATGGGGCTCTATCCATTACAAAAACTGAATTCATAATAAAATATTTCCCACACACCCAGTTTTAATCTCAGATGGCTTCACGGGTGAAATCTATTGAACTTTTAAGGGTGAAATTATATCAACTCACACAAACTCTCTCAGGACATAAGGAAAAGAGAACTCTTCCCTACTCTCCTTATGAAGCCAGTATAATGCCAATACCAAAGGCAGACAAGCAACTGCAAGAAATTTAGAGACCAATGTCCCCCATAAACATAGGTGCAAAATCTTTAACAATACATTTTATCAAGGAATGTGTTTGACTTAATGTTCAAAAATCAAATAATGTAATTCAACACTTTAACACAAAAGGAGAAAAAAAATCATATGATCTTCTCATCTAGATGCACGAAAGGCACTGAAAAAAGTAAACACTTCTTTATGATAAAACCTGATGTAAACTAGCAATAAAAGGGAACTCATTCAAACTGAAAAAAGAAACCTGTGAAGAACATATGTTAGTTTCATACATAAATGTGAAATACTGCAAAATTTCACCCTAAGACTGGGAACAGGGTAAGATAGTCAAAAGCACCTCTTTTATTCAACAACTGTCCAAAAGTTCTAGTCTGTGCAATAGGAAAAGAAAATCATATAAAACATACAAAAACACAAATTAAACCAATTGCCTACATAAAAAAAATTCTAAGAAATCTATATGGAAACTACTAGAACTCTTAAATCAATTTGATAAGGTTGCAGGGTACAAGGAAAATATATGAAAATCAATTGTATTTCTATATATGAAAATCAATTGTATTTCTATAAGTTAGCAGCAAAAACTTACAAGTTGAAATTAGAAAATAATTTTAGTCACAATAGTGTGAAAAGAATAAAGTACTTGGCAATATATATTAAAAAGACATGTCTATGTATCATATGACCTCACTGATATGAGGAATTCTTAATCTCAGGAAACAAACTGAGGGTTGCTGGAGTGGTGGGGAGTGGGAGGGATGGGGTGGCTGGGTGATAGACATTGGGGAGGGTATGTGCTATGGTGAGCGCTGTGAATTGTGCAAGACTGTTGAATCACAGATCTGTACTTCTGAAACAAATAATGCAATATATGTTAAGGGAAAAAAAAAAGAGGAAGAAGATAGCAGGAGGGGAAGAATGAAGGGGAGTAAGTCAGAGGGGGAGATGAACCATGAGAGACAATGGACTCTGAAAAACAAACTGAGGGTTCTAGAGGGGAGGGGGGTGGGGGGATGGGTTAGCCTGGTGATGAGTATTAAAGAGGGCACATTCTGCGTGGAGCACTGGGTGTTATACACAAACAATGAATCATGGAACACTACATCAAAAACTAATGATGTAATGTATGGTGATTAACAATAAAAAATTTAAAAAACTAATGATGTATGGTGATTAACATAACAATAAAAATTAAATAAATAAATAAACAAATAAAAGACATGTCTATACTGGACTTGCCTATATAGGATGTCTATACTGGGAACCTAAAGTACTGTTGAAAGAAATTAGGGAAGACCTAAACAAATGGAGAAGTGTACCACTGGAAGACTCCGTATCATTAACATGCAGTTTTTCTCCAGTTTATTTTATAGATTCGATATGACCCTATCTGAAATCCCAGAGAGTCTCTTTGTAAAAATGAGCAGGTATATAGTAAATATGCAGACATGTAATGGAAAGGAGTGTGAGAGAACGTTTCTGGGTGATATAAATGTTCTATATTTGTGATATATGTGCATGCATTTGTCAAAATATCAAATTGTGATGTATGCACTATATATTTTGCTTAAGAAACTAAGAACAAATATCAAATTCTAATTATTTAGTTTGCTTCTAACAGTGATATATGTTGACAGTTCTGAAACTGGAAGGCCTTCTGCATATTCTAGATGTGAATTAAATACAAAGATTGATTAAAATTGGTACTAGGCTGTTGCTGGAGGTGAAGGTGACAAATATGAAAATGTATTGGACTAAAATTGGTGGTATCCATGGTGGATGGACGGATGAATGGATGGGTAGATGGAGGGCTGGATGGGTAGATTGGTAGGTAGGTAAATAGGTAGATAGGCAGGTAGATAGACGATAGGCAGGGAAATATATAAAGACACATGTGTACATATACATATATTTACTAGCTCTGTCCACTGAGAAGGCCAAGAAGCAATGACACATTACAAAAAATAATCTTGATTTTTAAAATAACATTCTCCACTAAAAAGAATCAGGGCTCTTTAAAGCTGATATCAAGTCTGGGGAAGAAAAAAGTATAAGATGAGCCTGGGATATTTTGCTGTGCAAGATAAAAGGATGTGATCAAAGAATGATGAACACATCAGAAAGTTCATAGAAGATAGTTTATAGGAGTTCCTATTAGACTAATCTGGAATAATTTGATAATCAGAATAAATCATGATAATTAATTATAACCCTTTGGATGAAATTTAAATCTATGAGATAATAACATAAATAAATAACAAGTAAAGAAACAAATAGAGCAAAGGCAAAGCTCTCCTTTACAGTAGAAAACCAATTGATGTGGAGTGAAAACATAAGAAAATCATCAGTGGGCTATATGACCCAGCAATCACAATTTTGGGTATATCCAAAAAAACTGAAGTCAAGAACATGAAGAGATAGCTGCATATTTTCATAGTCACCAGTATTTGCATGTGAATTAATAATTATTTTTAAAAGAATTACTTTATAGTAGAGAGATGTGAATGACTGTACCTTAACCAGTTGTTTAAAGTAAACATCAGGAACATTAGCACAAATCAATACCATGCCTCCTGATATGAAGCCCTGAGAAGGACCTATGATTACATCTGTGGCATTCTTTTTTTTTTTTAACATTTATTGTTTATTTTCAGAAAAAGAGAGAGCATGAATGGGGGGAGGGGTAGAGGGACAGAGAATTTCCAGCAGACTCCCCGCTGAGCAGGGGGCCCAATGCGGGGCTTGATCCCAAGACCCTGATATCATGACCTGAGCTGAAGGCAGATGCTTAACCGACTGAGCCACCCAAGCGCCCCTGTATCTGCGGTATTCTTGCTAACACACTGAATATTTTATCTAGTTCTAATAATTAATGACAGAGAAATAATCAAATCTCTCACAATGATTATGACTATTTCTATTTTTATTTAATTCTGTATGGTTTTATTCCACATACTTTGAAGCTCTATTACACATGCATATTTCTGACATAACTTCTAGATAACTATAATTTTCCTTTTATCATTTGTAATTTTTTCAAAAGTCTACTTTTATACTAATTTAGGTACTATGTATATATTGAATTTGCTGTCTTTAACAGAATAAGTTTAAATATAAAGTCAGAGATAGGTTGAAAGTCAAAGGTTGGAAAAATATACACCAAATTGTTGTATCATGCTTTTTTAACCAATCAGAAATGTTTGCATTTTAACTGATATGGTTAGGCTAGTTACATTTGATATAATTAATGTTTTGACAAGATTTAGATCTTTCATTTTATCATTTTTTCTATTTTTTTAAATTATTTTTCCCATTTGATATTTATTATTTTCTTTCTCCTGTGTTGTTTCAAATGTTTTTAGTATTCCATTTTAATTCTTCTATTGGGTTTTCAACTGTATCTCTTTACATTTTAGTGTTGGTGTAGTGATTGCATGTGCATACTTCACTATCACTATCTAGAGTTGACACTGTTCTTCATGCAAAATTTTAAGAAACTTGGTACAGTTTAATTCCACTCACCTCCTGTTCCTTGTGAAATTTTTGTCATATTGATCTACCTAGGATATAAAGAGTGCAAAAAATGTATCTTTTCTTTAGAAAAGTCATGTATCTCTTAAAGAAGTTAGTAGAAGAAAAGAGAAAATGTGGTCTTATATATTTACCCACATAATTATTATTACCGTCATTTCTTCCTGAAGATTCAAATTTCAATCTGGTGTCACTTACTTTTAGCTTGAAACATGTCCATCAGTGCATGCTGATGCATACTGATACCTCGTTTTTCATTTATCTAAAAATGTCTTTACATCGCCTTATTTTTTGAAAGATATTTGCTCTAGATAGAGAACTATATTGGGATGCCTGGGTTGCTCAGGTGGTTAAGCATCTGCCTTCGGCTCAGGTTACGATCACCTTTTTCAAATATAAGATCACCTTTTTCAAACTTGGGGTTTTTTTAAGGGGAAAATTTGTACACACTTTGCAATAGAACTCATGTAAGTTTTCTTTTTTTTTGAGATTTTATTTATTTTAGAACACAAGGGGGTAAGGGAGAGGGAGAAGCTGACTCCGGGCTGACCAGGGAGCCCCATGGGGTTTGATCCCAGGACGCTGAGCCCAAGGCAGATGCTTAACAGACTGAGCCACCCAGGTGCTCCAGGTTTTTCTTCTAATTAAAAAAGATAATCCACTTTCACAACTAGGATCACATTTGGATTTGGTGGTGATTTGGAAAAAAAAAAATTAGGATTCCACATAATCCTATATTATGCTCCTTATTCATTACTTGGGGGCTTGTTGTGATCTCATTTGAATGCTTGAAGTGTTTAGCATCACCTGTTAACACTGGTTGTACTGAAATTTTCATATGTCTCCAAATTGCTTGCCTCTGGAATAAACATTGAGTTCTCAGCTCTGCAGCATATCATCTCTCCTTAGAGGGTTGTACCATGTGCACATGGAGTCTAACTCTCAGCCACAGACCTGTGGTTAATCCCCACAAAATCTCCTAAGGCAACCACAGGGACAAGTTCCTTTTTTCAAATAGTCACTTCAGCAACCAAGAATTCTAATCTCTCTCTCAACTTAGTGACACTGCTATTATTTTTAACTCTACGTCTGCTCTGTGATACAAAAATTTCCTTACACAGAAATCTGTGACAATCTTGGGGCAATCATGAAGCTCATCTTTTGTAGTCCCATCTCTCAAGAATCACAGCCCTAAGCTACAAATTGTGTAATGACTGAAAACATTTGTCTCATATATTACATCCCATTCTATAGTTGTTTTTGACAAAGGAACAAGACCAGTAACAGCTCTTTTTTGATAGATGGAAGCACAAGTTCTTCCCAATATTATTTTATATTCTAATGTCTTAAATTTTCTGATTCCCTTATTTTGTTTCAATAAATGTATGCAAATATACATGCATTTTTTATGTTATGATATTTGAACTTTTCATATTTATTTTTAATCATCTTTTACATATGTTGTTTTAACTGTAGTATATTAAATGCATTTTTGTTTCTCTTTTATTCAGTAATTACTAAAAAGAGTAAAAAACATGTATCTAATTGCCCTAGCATTTTAGCTTAAACTTTAAAATTAATATTTGGTTTTACCATATTTTCAGTAAATAATATGACCTATATAATTTCTATAATAAATGTATTAAATTATCTCCTAAATCATGACAAATTTGTAAATGTCATAAATATGGTTAAAAGAAATACTTTCACTTTTAATGTTCAAAGTTCCATATATAGGTATTAATTTAATGCTATTTATCATACTTTTCAAATATTCTATGCCTTTTTAACTTACAAGTGACCCCTGAACAACAAAAGTTTGAACTGTGTAGGTCCACTTATACACGGATTTTTTTCCTATGAATGTACTTTGTTTTATGTTTTTCTTCATAACATTTTCTTTCCTCTACCTAACTTTAACATACAAAATATGTGTTAACAGATTGTTTATGTTATTGGTAAGGCTTTCAGTCAATTGTAGGCTACTAGTTAAATTTAGGGGAGTAAAAGTTATATGGGGATATTAAAATGCATGTGTTCGTGTGTGTGTGAGGGGGTCACCATCCCTGAATTGTGTTTTTCAAGGGTCAACTGTAATGAATTAACTAGGTAATGTGTATGTTTTTACTCTAATCAGAAACTAAAGGTATTTTGAAATATGGTTCAACATATGGATCTTCATATTTTTCTTGTTATACTGCAAATAATTTAATTTTATATATTTAGTTAACCTATTTGAGGCAGAAAGCTTCAAAGTAACATCTTTATTTTAGATTTCACCTTTTATCATTCAATAATTATGATTCAGAAATTAATTTGAATTGACTAATCTTTCACTACATCATAAATTGTTGTGCATGGTTTCATACATTACATCATTAGTTTTTGATGTAGTGTTCCATGATTTTTTGTTTGCATATAACACCCAGTCATGTTTTTATTTACTTACATCAATGCCTACACTTAAAGATCATTAACAATACTCCTTTGATAAAACTTACTCCTTTGATAAAACTTAGTTCTTAATTAATGTAACTCAATTTTAAGTAGCTTAAATACTTTTAATTTTATGAAAACCATATATCCTATATATTGACTATTGTTTTACATATGTCCTCTTGTCTTATTCATCATAACCAATTATGTACAGTACTAATTTTCATCTTCTGCCATATCTATTATTTCCTCTCAGTAGTTCATCTCTTTGAACATTTTTTCTGTCCTAAGATTTTCAAATTTGTTCTCCTTAGCAATAATTCACACTTCTTTAATGTCATTCCTGCTTAAAATTTCATTTAGGGTTGAATTTTTTTTTTATAATTCTTATTGTCTTGTCTTATTGATTAAAAGGTCTTACAGATTTTAAGAAATTATAGATTATCTTATGGATAATAAGATAATACCTTATAGATCTTGTCTTATCCAATTCATCTTAACCCTTTCTCTTATGGCCTTCTACTTATATTTTATACAATCTGCAATTTCTTACAATATGTTCAATATGCATAGCATATGTGTTGTTATGCATATTCAACACACACATATATATGTATATATATATACACATACACATGTTTCAGAAGAATTAGATCCCTCTGATGTTCCTATTTTTTTATTTTATTAGTCAACATTTAGATAATATTGCAGAGTTGTTTATTGTCAATAGGGTATGAAACATTCCTTTGGCTCATTCAATACTATTTGGTAATTTGTAGAAGAGGTATACCTGGAGCTCATAAACTATTCATATTCCAATTTTAGTACATAATAGAATGCAATTAATGTAACCTTTTATAATGAGGTATAACTATTTCTTCTTGGCCCTATGACTCTTTAATTAACAGAACACAAAACAATCAGAAACAACTAAAAATAAAACAAAGCTATACTTGTCAACTAGCACCAATTCCTAGAATGTTCTTGGCTGTACACTCTCCCTAACCTTTCAAAAGCCAATGCCAGTCCTCACTAGTCATATATAAGTCAAAATGCAGCTTCTTGCCTTCTTTTATATAATGCTGTCTCTTCTGGAAAAATGATATTGGGGCGATGAAGGAAATGTAAATAGGTCTTTTGTTCAAATTTTAAGGGGAAAACTCTCTTAAAAAGTTAGATACTACTTTTATGTTACTTAAAACCAAAAGCTTTATATTGGCTGATTTATGTTACTTAAAATAAAACCAATTAGCCTTAATTTGGTGAAATTCAAAGGCTATGGATATATAATTCACTTTCTATTTTGTATGAATAGAAAAAGCCCATTTGATTTTTGAGAAATGTTATGTAATGGGGAGTGACAGCATCAAGATGACAACATAAATCTTTCCTGACTTCACTTCTCTCATAAGAACTGAATTTCAAAACAAACCAAGAAACAAAAACAAAAAACCCTGATACCATTGCAAGAATCCTAGATCACAGGGGTCACCATGAATTAGCCCCTGTATTATAGAGACCAGGACAGACTGTATTAGAAAGATTTAAATAGTAGCTACACATTGATTGCATTGCCCTTCCCCCAGGCCAGTGCAGTACCACACAGAGAGGTCACCCCTGAGCCTTGGTTCCTCTAGTAGGAAATGAGAAACCAAGAGGGACAACCAAAACTCCACAGCACTGCGTATCCCTTTTTGCAGGAGTTCCCACTCTGGTGCTGCCAGAGAATTACAGGAGAATCTCCAGAGCTCAACCACTGGGAATCACACAGACAGAGAAGTGGGGAGGAGCTTGTAAAAGGCACAAGGATCTTAGCAGACAGAGTTCATACGTGCAGTGACCAAGCAGTAATTCCAACCAGCGTTTTGCTCATCTACAGAATCAAGACATTATGCACTCCAAACAGGAAATGTGAAGGTTGCAGATGTGCCTGATTTGGATCCTCACAGGAGTTTAGCTGGCCCCGGAGACAGGTCTGACTACAATCAGGCAAAGAGCTGAATCACATCCCCACACTCTCTGGAGAGTGTCTTCCAGCCCCATATGACCAGAAGGACTGGTGATAACTCCTAGAAGCACTGTGGCCCAGTGCCACCTGAGCTGAGAAGGGGGTGGGCACAGCTGATCATCTCCAGAGCAACACCAGTACCAGGCACAGTGTTCGGCATTACCCAGGCAAGAGGACTAATTCATACCAAAGGCTGAGTGTATATCCTGACTCCTCCTGACTTGAAGTCTATATGGAAAAAACTAAAGGCCTGGAGTAACCGTCCCTATCCCATCCAGACAAGGGAACTGAGACGTAGCCCTACCTGCTGTGAAGTGTCTCTAGCCCCATCTGACCAGATGAACTGGCAAAAACACCTGGAAGCTACATAACCTAGTAATGCTTGAACCAGGAGACAAGCAGGCAAAGGCAACAGTCTACAGAGCAAAGCCAGTGGCTCTGTTTGGTCAGGAAACCTAAGATGAAAGCTGACTTGAATTAACACAACAAATATGTTTTTATTGGCTTTAACTGTTTCTCCTGCTATACTAAGGCAGGGAATCAAATTCACAGCCCTGCTGAATATAGATTTCAATCTATCTGACCAGAGAACCTAACTAGAGCACATAAGAAGCTGTGCAGTGTGGTCAATACCTCCATGTATAAGTGCTCATGACGTCCCCTTTATGCAGAGCAAAACTAGTAGCTTCACATGACCAAGAAATTCAGTGCACATTCTGGCCTGATTTGGGTTCCCAAACAATGAGCCGTATATGTTTTCACTTCCTACCTAGCTGTCCAGTTAGGGCTAGAAAGCTAATTTATAACCCCACCAATAATGAATAAAGACCCACTCCACTCCCAAAAATTTAATAAGCCTCAGCAGAGAATCAAAGAACTGCAGAACCCAAAAGACAGACTCCCATGTGTAGGGAATCAGGTCAACAGCCATATCCAACTATTCCCAGCTAGTGGCACAATCTATCTTAATCTACAGAGCTCCAACAGTTGCTTTGCCAAAAAACAGACCACAATAGCAAGCTCCAACTGCCCAAAGACATTACCAGCAGGCACATCCAAAAACCCAAACTGAACTTATTTAGGAAAGAGCAGCCATCAAACACACACACACACACACACACTCTACAGTTGAAAAATATAATAACTGAACAATTCAATATAGAGTTTAAATGCACATTCAACCATACAGAAGAAAGAATCAGCAACATGGAGAAGACGACTTTGGAAACTATCCAGTCAGAGGAGCAGAAAATAAAATGAAAAAGAGTGAAGGAAGCCTATGGGAATATGGAACATGATGAAAAGAAACAATATTTGTATTATGGGAATTCCAGAAAAGGAAGAGAAAGACAGAAAATATATTTAAAGCAATAATGGCTGAAAACTTCCCAAACCTGGGTAAAGAAATGGTCATCAAGATTCATAACACCCAAAGGACTCTAAATACATTTGACTTAATAGTGCAACGAGACACAATTTAATTATAATTAAATTGTCAGAAGTCAAACACAAAGAAAGAATTTTTAAAAGTAACATGAGAACAGAAAGAAGATACAAACAAGGGGAGCTACACAAGACTTTGGTGTATTTCTCAACAGAAACTATTCAGGCCAGGAGAGAGTGGGATGACATATGTAACATTTTGAAAATAAAAATACATACATATATACATACATACATACATATATACATACATAAATATCAACCAAGAATTCTACACCTAGGAAAGCTGTCCTTCAGAAATCAGAAGGGGTAAAGATTTTCCCAAACAAAAAGTGATGGAGTACATTGCCACAACACCTGCCTTACAAGAAATGCTAAAGGGAATTGAGTGAAGAAAAAGAATGCTAATTAATAACATAAAAACATAAAGCATGAAAGGCAGTATAGATCTCGCTGGTAATAGTAACTATATAATTATAGTTAGATTCTGCAATATGCTAATAATGATACATAATTCATTTGCAACTCTAGTTTAAAAGTTTAAAAAATATAGTATAATTACCATAACTACAATAATCTGTTATTCATTACACAATATTTTAAACATTTAAATTATGACATAAATGATTTAAAAATGTTAGAAAGGAAAAAGCAGAAGTGTAAAGCTTACTAATTCTATAAAAGTAAAATTGTTTTCAGTTTAAAATAAGGTGTTTAAGAAATTTTATGTAAGCTTCATGGGAACCACAAAGGAAATCCTGTAGTAAAAACACAGGAGAACATGATAAAGATGTCAAAGCATACTGAAATCAAAAGACAGCAAAATACAAGACATAGCATAAAGAACAAAGAACAATGGATCTACAAAATATACAGAAAACAATGAACAAAATATCAATAGTAGGTATTTACCTATAATAATGTAAGTGGACTACATCCTCCACCTGAAATACTTAGAAAGGCTGAATGAATTAAAAAGAAAATCCAATAGTATGCTGCCTAAAAGAGACTCACTTTAGCCTTAAAGACACATAGACTGTGAGTAAAGTGATGGAAAAAGATGTTTCAAGTAAACAGTAACCAATAATAATAATAAATTTAATAATAAAAGCAGGGATAGCTATGTGTCTATCACACAAAATAGATTTTAAAATAAAAATGGTCCAAAAGGAAGAAGGTCATTTTATAATGATAAGGGTGTGAATAAATCAAGAAGATATAACACTGCAAATATTTATGGGCCCAAATTTCAGCACCTAAATATGTAAAGCAAAACCTAACAGAAATGAAAGGAGAAATAAACAGTAATACAGTAATAGTTGGGCACTTCAGTCAATACCAGCTCTTAAAGATTAGATCATCCAGATAGAGAATCAATAAGGCAACATCGGATTTGAACAACACTACAGGCCAAATGGACTTAACAGACATATATAGCACATTCTATCCAAAAATAGTAGAATACACAGTTTTCTGAAGTGCACATAGAAGATTCTCTAGGATAGATCACAAAACAAATCTTAGTGAATTCAAGAAGACTGAAGTATCTTCTTTGACCAGGATGCCATGAAACTAGAAATAAAAAGAGAAAAACTAGAAAACTCATGAACACATGAAAATTAACAACACTCTTCTGAACAAGCAATAATAAAGAAACTAAAGAAGCAATAAAAAATTTTCTTGACACGAGAAAAGGAAACACAATGTCCCAGAATTTGTGAGACACAGAAAAATCAGGTCTCAGAGGAAAGTACATAACACCAATATTAAGAAACAAGAAAATACCAAATAAACAACCTAATTCTATGTCTTTAAGAACTAGGAAAGAGAACAAATTAAGCACAAATTTAGCAAAAGAAAAAAAAAGGTTAGAATAGAAATAGAGAACAGAAAAAAACAGTAAGAAGAATAATCAAACAAAAACACTGTTCTTTAAAAGGATAAATAAAATTGACATTCAGCTAATTTAACCAAGGAAAAAAAGAGAAAGAACCCAAATCAACAATATTGTAAATGAAAAACAAGTCATTATAACTGATACCACAGAAATCAAAAGACCATTTAGGAGGTTCCTATCAAGAAATATATACCATCGAACTGAACAAACTAGAAGAAAAGGAAAAATTTTTAGAAATACACAACTTACCAAGACTGAAAAATGAAAAAAAAAACCTGAAAATCTAAATAGACCAATTACTAGTAAGAAGACTGAATTACTAATAAAAATTCCTGCAATGAAAAAAAACAAAGAGGTGATTTCACTGGTGAATTTTACCAAACATTTAAAGAAGAATTAATACCAATCCTTCTCAAATTCTTCCCCCAAATCGAGAAAGTAACACTCCCAAACACATTTTAAGAGGCCAGCATTATCCTGATACCAAAACAAGAAAAGAACACTACTAGAAAATTAAACTACAGGCCAATATCCCTTGATAATACAGAGGAAAAATTCTCAGTATAATACTAGCAAACTGAATTTGGCAGCACATTAAATTCACCATGTCAAGTGGGATTTATCCCTGGCATGAAAGGATGGCTCATCTTATGCAAGTCAGTGAGATACATCACATTAATGGAATTTAAAAAAATCATATGACCATCTCATTAGACAAAGAAAAGGCCATTTGACAAAATTCAATATCCATTTATGATTAAAAACGCTTAATAAGTTAGGTATAGAAAGAACATATCTCAACCTAAAAAAGGCCATACATGAGGAGCCCACAGCTAAGATCATAGTCAGTGGTAAAAAGTTGAAAGCTTTTCCTCTATGATAAGGAACAAGACAAAAATATCCACACCCAACACTCCTATTCAGCATAGTACTAGAAATGCCAGCTAGAGCCATCAGGCAAGAAAGGAAATAAAATATATCAGAAATCAAAAGAAAAGAAGAAAAATTGTCTCCATTTACAGATGACATGATTTTATATAAGGACATCATCAAAAACTAACGATGTACTGTATGGCGACTAACATAACATAATAAAATAAAATTTTATTTAAAAAAATTTAAAAATTAAAATAAATTAAATTTAAAAAACAATCAAAAAGACTAGACCAAAAACTTTTAGATGTAATCAATGAATTCAGGAAAGTTGCAGGATACAAAAACATTGTTTCAGTAGTGTTTCTTTACACTATCACTGAATTATATTTTTTTAAAGATTTTACTTGTTTATTTCTGAGAGAGAGAGAGAGAGAGCAAAGCAGGGGGAGTGGCAGGCAGAGGGAGAGGAAGGAGTAGTACAGAGCCCAACGAGAGGATCAATCCCAGGACCATGAGATCATGAACTGAGCCAAAAGTGGACACTTAACCCAGGTGCCCGATCAATAAATTTTCTAAAAAAAGAAAAGAAAGAAAGAGGACACCTGCTCCACCCATCCCTCTGCCTGCCATTCCCCTCTCTGAAAAATAAATAAAATCTTTAAAAAAATAAGAAAGAAATTGATCCCATTTACAATACCATCAAATTACAAAAGCAATAAAATATTTAAGAATAAATTTAACTGGGGAGGAGCAGGATGGTGGAGGAGTAGGAGACCTAAATTTCCTCTGGTCCCATTCTGAACACCTACGAACTCAACAGGAGATCGAAGAGAAAAACAGCAGCAACTCTCTGAACAGAAAAGTGACCACCTTCTGGAAGGTAGGACGTGCAGAGAAATGAATCCGAGGCGATATTCGGCAAGATGGACGGCAGGGGGAGGGGACCTCTGTCAGCTGCTACCGGCAAGTGACAGAGCAGCAGAGCACAAAATCAGAACTTTTAGAAGTTGGCTCCGCTGAGGGACATTGCTCCAGTGGCTAAGCGGGGCGGTGGAACCCTCACTGGGACAGTGTGGTCTCATGACACTCAGGGTCACAAAAAACCGGGGGTGCCTGAGTGTGGCACAGCTCCCAGGTATCGGAGCGGGGAAGCCAGTTGCAGAGATGGAGCTGAGGCGTGGGCTCTCAGCTCGGGGTTGCCATAAACCATGATTCGTGGCACAGTCGGGCCACTACTCTTCCAGCAGGGACCCAACAAGCAGCAGATCTGAGGAGACTCCTGTTTCTCCCCCGGGAGGAGTGGCACAGGAGTGCACCACAGGGATCTGGTGGGTTTGGAGACTCCAAATGGGGTTGGGTGCCATAGATAGAAAGGATGGGTCACAGGCCGGAGACTGGGGAGATGGGAGTGACGGACTGCTTCTCTCTGGGGGCGCACGGAGGAGTGGGGCCCCAAGTTCTCGGCTCCTCTGGGGCAGAGATTGGGAGGCCCCCATTTTCACTCTCGTCCTCCAAAGCTGTAGGGAAAGCTAGCAGGGAACAAAAGCTCCAGAGAACAAACCCAAGCAGATTACTTAGCCCGGCCCCAGGAAGGGAGGGGCAATTCCACCTCTGGGAAAGACATTTCATAACCACGGCAACAGGCCCCTCCCCCAGAAGAGGAGCAAGAACAGCTAGCCAAGACCAAGTTTACTGATCAATGAAATGGCAGAACGCCAGCACTAGGGGAATACTGCCCATAGAATTCATGGCTTTTTTCCCATGATTCTTTAGTCTTTTAAAGTGATTTTTTTTTATTTTTCTTTTTCTCTTTTTCCACCATCTTATCAATTCCTTTTTTAAAAAATCTTTTTTATTTTTCATTTTTAGAGTCATATTCTCTTCCTTCATAGTAGTTAACTTTATTTTTGGTATATATGTAGTTCCCACTTTAAAACTGTGGGATACAGTTTCTTCTAACATACCAAAATATACCCTAAATCTCTAGTGTATGGCTTTGTTCTAGTCTCCTGCCTGATCACATTTTCTCCCTTTTTTTTTTAATTCTTTCTTTTTTCAACCAACTTCTTATCAATTCCTTTTATAAAATCTTTTACAATTTTCATCTTTACAGTCATATTCCATCCATTCATCGTATTTACCCTTATACTTATACACACATAAGTTTTTCTTTCTTTAAAATTTTGGGAGGCAATTTCTTCTAACAGACCAAAATACACCCAAAATCTAGTGTGTGGCACTAATCTATGCACCAGGCTGATCATATCTGATCATATTCTGTTTTTGTTTTTTTTTATCATTTTCTTTTTCTTTTTTCTTTCTTTCCTTTTCTTTTCCCCCAGTTTCAGGTCTCTTCTGATTTGTTTAGAGTATATTTTTCTGGGGTCATTGTTACCCTGATAGCATTTTGTACTCTCATTCATCTATTCTCCTTTGGACAAAATGACAAGATGGAAAAAAATCACCTCACAGAAAATAACAAGAGGCAGTACCAACTGCCAGGGACCTAATCAATATGGACATTAGTAAGAAATCGGAACTAGAGTTCAGAATGACGATTTTAAAGACATTAGCTGGGGTTGAAAAACGCAGGGAAGATATTAGAGAAACCATTTCTGGAGAAATAAAAGAACTAAATTCTAACCAACGCAAAATCAAAAAGGCTATTAATGAGCTGCAATAAAAAATGGAGGCACTAACTGCTAGGATAAATGAGGCAGAAGAGAGAATTAGTGACAGAGAAGACGAAATGATGGAAAATAAAGAAGCTGAGAAAAAGAGTTAACTACTGGATCATGAGGGCAGAATTCAAGAGATAAGTGATACCATAAAACAAAACAGTATTAGAATATTTGGGATCCCAGAAGAAGAGGAAAGAGAGAGAGGGGTAAAAGGTATATTGGAGCAAATTAGAGCAGAGAACTTCCCCAACTTGGGGAAGGAAACAGGCATCAAAAACCAGGAAGTGCAGAGAACCCCACTCAAAATCAATAAAAATAGGTCAACACTCCGATATCTAATAGTAAATAATAAAGCTCAGAGCAGAAATTTATGAAATAGAAACCAAAAGAACAGTAGAACAGATCAACGAAACTAGGAGCTGGTTCTTTGAAAGAATTAACAAGATTGATTAGCCCCTGGCCAGACTTCTCAAAAAGAAGAGAAAGGACCCAAATAAATAAAATCATGAATGAAAGAGGAGAGATCACAACCAACACCAAAGAAATACAACCATTATAAGAACATATTATGAGCAACTCTATGCCAGCAAATTAGATAATCTGGAATAAATGGATGCATTCCTACATATGTATCAACTACCAAAACTGAACCAGAAAGAAATAGAAAACCTGAACAGACCTCTAACCACTAATGAAATTGAAGCAGTCATCAAAAATCTCCCAACAAACAAAAGCCCAGGGCCAGACGGCTTCCCAGGGGAATTCTACCAAACATTTAAGGAAGAATTAATACCTATTCTTCTGAAACTGTTCCAAAAAATAGAAATGGAGGGAAAACTTCCAAACTCATTCTATGAGGCCACCATTACCTTGATCCCAAAAGGAAAGACCCCATCGAAAAGGCAAATTACAGACCAATATCCTTGATGAACATGGATGCAAAAATCCTCACCAAAATACTAGCCAAAAGAATCCAACAGTACATTAAAAGGATTATTCACCACGACCAAGTGGGATTTATCCCTAAGCTGCAAGCTTGGTTCAACATCCGCAAATCAATCAATGTGATACACTACATTAATAAAGGAAAGAACAAGAACCATATGATCCTCTCAATAGATGCAGAAAAAGCATTTGACAAAGTACAGCATCCTTTCTTAATCAAAACTCTTCAGAGTATAGGGATAGAGGGTATACACCTCGATATTATAAAAGCCATCTATGAAAAAACCCACAGTGAGTATCATTCTCAATGGGGAAAAATTGAGAGCTTTCCTTCTAAGGTCAGGAACACGGCAGGGATGTCCACTTATCACCACTGCTATTCAACATAGTATTGGAAGTCCTAGCCACAGCAATCAGACAACAAAAAGAAATAAAAGGCATGTGAATTGGCAAAAAGGAAGTCAAACTCTCACTCTTTGCAGATGATATGATACTTTCATTGGAAAACCCAAAAGACTCCCCCCCAAAACTGCTAGAACTCATACAGAAATTCAGTAAAGTGGCAGGATATAAAATCAATGCCCAGAAATCAGTGGCATTCCTACATGCCACCAACAAGACAGAAGAAAGAGAAATTAAGGAGTTGATCCCATTTACAATAGCACCCAAAACCATAAGATACCTAGGAAGAAATCTAACCAAAGAGGCAAAGTATCTGTACTCAGAAAACTAGAAAATACTCTTGAAAGAAATGAGAAAGACACAAAGAAATGGAAAAACATTCCATGTTCATGGATTGGAAGAAAAAATATTATAAAGCTGTCAATGCTACCTAGAGCAATATACACATTTAATGAAATCCTTATCAAAATACCATCCACTTTTCTCAAAGAAATGGAACAAATAATTCTAAAATTTGTATGGAACCAGAAAAGACGCCAAATAGCCAGAGCAATATTGAAATAGAAAAGTAAAGCTGGTGGCATCATAACTTCGGGCTTCAAGCTCTTTTGCAAAGCTGTCATCATCAAGCTAGTATGGTACTGGCACAAAAACAGACACACAGATCATTGGAATAGAATAGAAAGCCCAGAAATGGACCCTCAAATCTATAGTCAACTAATTTTCCACAAAGCAGGAAAGAATGTCCAATGGAAAAAAGACAGTCTCTTCAACAAATGGTGTTGGGAAAATTGGACAGCCACATGCAGAAGAATGAAACCGGACCATTTCCTTACACCACACACAAAAATAGACTCCAAATGGTTGAAAGACCTCAATGTGAGACAGGAGTCCATCAAAATCCTAAAGGAGAATACAGGCAGCAACCTCTTCGACCTCACCCACAGCAACTGCTTCCTAGAAACATCGCCAAAGGCAAGGGAAGCAAAGGCAAACATGAACTATTGGAACTTCATCAAGATATGAAGCTTTTGCACAGCAAAAGAAACAGTCCACAAAACCAAAAGACAACCAAGAGAATGAGAGAAAATATTTGCAAATGACATATCAGATAAAGGGCTAGTATCCAAAATCTATAAAGAACTTATCAAACTCAACACCCAAAGAACAAATAATCCAATCAAGAAATGGGCAGAAGACATGAACAGACATTTTTCCAAAGAAGACATCCAAATGGCCAACAGACACATGAAAAAGTGCTCAACATCCCTCAGCATCAGGGAAATCCAAACCAAAACCTGAATGACATACCACCTCACACCTGTCAGAATGGCTAAAATTAAGAAGTCAGGAAATGACAGATGTTGGCGGGGATGTGGAGAAAGGGGAACCCTCCTACATTGTTGATGGGAATGCAAGCTGGTGCAGCCACTCTGGAAAACACTATGGAGGTTCCTCAAACAGTTGAAAATAGAGCTACCATATGACCCAGCAATTGCACTATTGGGTATTTACCCCAAAGATACAAATGTAGGGATCCAAAGGGGTACGTGCACCCCGGTGTTTATAGCAGCAATGTCCACAATAGCCAAACTATGGAAAGAGTCAAGATATCCATCAACAGATGAATGGATAAAGAAGAGTTGGCATATATATACAATGGAATATTCTACAGCCATCAAAAGGAATGAAATCTTGCCATTTGCAATGATGTGGATGGAACTGGAGGGTATAATGCTGAGCGAAATAAGTCAATCAGAGAAAGATATGTATCATATGATCTCACTGATATGAGGAATTCTTAATCTAGGAAACAAAATGAGGGTTGCTGGAGTGGTGGGGAGTGGGAGGGATGGGGTGGTTGGGTGATAGACATTGGGGAGCGTATGTGCTATGGTGAGCACTGTGAACTGTGTAAGACTGTTGAACACAGACCTGTACCTCTGAAACAAATGATACATTATATGGTAAAAAAAAAAAAAAGATAGCAGGAAGGGAAAAATGAAATGGGGCAATCGGAGGGGGATACAAGCCATGAGAGACTATAGACTCTGAGAAACAAACTGGGTTTCTAGAGGGGAGAGGTGTGGGGGGATGGGTTAATCTGGTGATGGGTATTAAAGAGGGCATGTACTGACTGGAGCACTGGGTATTATATGCAAACAGTGAATCATGGAACACTACATCAAAAACTAATGATGTAACATATGGTGATTAACATAACAATAAAAAAATTTTAAAAAAAGAAAGAAAAAGAAAAGAACTAGCTGCAAGCAGGGCTGGAAAGGAAAAGAGATAATCCACAAGTTCTAGGACTTTCAGAATTGAACGACAGAACAGTTTCTAATGCGGAAGTGTAAAAGATACAATGGAGAAAAGCTGGTTATAAACGCCACTAACAATGGAGTCCTCATCCTCAGGGCAAAACCTTTCTTAGAGCCCGTGAACAAATCCATGAAAGTGGCCCCAAGTATATTTTTCAGTGGAACAAGACAGATCAAGGAAAAGAATCTAAGGATCTAATTGTCTTGTAGAAGCTTCGTAAGTTCAAGGTATCTGTAATAACATCTAGAAAAGAAAGAGAGGCAAGTTTCAAAAAACTGTGGCTATGGCTATTGTGAAAACTAACATGAATTAAATAAAGAGTCAACCAAATCTTAAAAGAAAAACAAAACTAATGATGTAAAGTATGGTAATTAACATAACATAATAAAAAAAAGAAAATCTTCAAAAACTAATGATGTAATGTAGGGTGATTAACATAATAAAATTTTAAAAAAAGAATAAATTTAACTAAGAGAGTGAAAGATCTCTATACTCTGACAACTATAAACACTAATGAAAGAAATTTAAAAGACACAAATAAATGGAAAGGTATCACATGTTCATGCACTGGAAGAATTAATATAGTTAAAATATCAATACTACAAAAAGCCATCTATAGCTTCACAATGCAAAGCCTATCCAGATTCTGATGGAATTTCTTATAGAAGTAGAAAAAGCTCTCCTACAAAAGACCCCTAGAAACCAAAGAAATAATGAGAAAGAACAAAGCGGGAGGCAGCACACTTCCTGACTACAAGCTATAGTATAAAGTTATAGTCACCAAAACAGTATGATACTGGCATAAAACCAGACAAGAAGACAAATGAAACAGAATTGAGAGCCCCCACATAAACCCAAGCACATAAGGTTAACTAATTTTTGACAAGGGAACCAAGAATACAAAATAAAGAACAGTCTCTTTCATAAATGACGCTGAAGCAATTGGATATTCACATGTAAAAGAAAGAAATTGGACCCATATTTTACACCAGTCACAAAAATTAACTCAAAATAAATTAAAGACTTAAATGTAAGACCTGAAACCAAGGTACCCTTAAAAAAACATAGAAATAAAATTGCTTGGCATGGGTTTTAGTAATGAGTTTTTGGATATGACACCAAAAGCATAAGAAATAAAATAAAAAATAAACAAGCAGGACTACATCAAACTAAAAAGTTTCTGTACACTGAAGGAAATCATCAACAAAGTGAAAAGACAACCTACAGAATGGGAAAAAGATCTGCAAACCATATATCTTATTAAGGGTTAATATCCATAATATATAACTTATAAAACTTAATAGAAAAACCAAATAAACCAATTAAAAAATGGGCAAAGGATCTGAAGAGACATTTTTCCTAAGAAGATATTTTTAAAAAGTCAACGGGTACATAAGAAGATGCTCAACATCACCGGTCATTAAAGAAATGCAAACAAAAACCACAATGACTTATCCATTCACGCCTATAGAATGGCCATCATCTAAAAGACAAGAGATAACAAAACCTGGCATGAATGCAGAGAAAATGGGAAACTTGTACACTGTTGGTGAGAATGAAAAATTGTTACAGACACTGTGGAAAACAGTATTGAGGATTTTCAATAAAAATAGAACTACTACATTACCTAACCATTCCACTTCTGGGAATATATCCAAAGGAAACAAAAACACTAACTCGAAAAGATAACTGCACTCCCATATTCACAGCAATATTATCTACAATAACAAAGTTCCCATCAATCAATAAAAAAAATTACACACACGTGCATGCACGCACACGCACACACACACACAGGAATATTATTTAGCTAAGAAAAATGAGAAATCCTACCATTTGTGACAACATGGATACACTTTGAATCATCATGCTAAAGAATGTACATCAGACAAGAAAAGAAATATCCAATATGATCTCACCTACATGTCGAATGTAAATAAAACAAAATAAAAATTCCTATAAAAAGATCAAACTTTTGGGGTGCCTGGGTGGCTCAGTCGTTAAGTGTCTGCCTTCGGCTCAGGTCATGATCCCAGGGTCCTGAGATCAAGCCCTGCATCGGACTCCCTGCTCAGCAGGGAACCTGCTTCTCCCTCTCCCACTCCCCTCTGCTTGTGTTCCCTGTCACACTGTCTCTCTCTCTGTCAAATAAATAAATAAAATTAAAAAAAAAAAAAGATCAAAATTTGGTTACCAGAGGTGGAGGGTGCAGGGAGAAATAACTGGAGGAAGGTGATGAAAAGGTATAAACTTCCAGTTATAAGATAAATAAGTATTGGGATATAAGGTATAACATGATGACCATAGCTAATAGCACTGAATGGTATACAGGAAAGTTGTTAAGAGAATTAATCCTAAGAGTTTTCATCACAAAAAGATCTTTTTTCCTCTTATCTTTTTATTGTATCTAACATGAGAAGATGGATGTTAGCTGAAACTATTGTGGTAATCATTTCACAATATATGTAAATCAAACCATCATGCTGTATGAATTAAACTTATACAGTGATGTCCAACAATTATTTCTTAATATAACTGGAAAAAAATTGATGATAGAAGGAAGATATTTGGAGGGTATGTAACCATGTAAATAGATTATTTACACTGATTATATTTGTTTGGATAGGCTCAATGATTGGTAGAAACTGTAGTAATGAAATTTTAATATCAATAAATGGTAAATCCCACCTTTCAGTGTAAATGTAAATGAATGAGATAGGTATCATCCAGAATGACTACAGGTCAGGAATAGATTTAAAACCATTGCATGTTAAAAGTAATTTCCATCACTTTCTGAAAATGACACTTGATGACTGCCAATTACCCACTTATTATTAAATCCAATAGAGACTTTCAGTACTTATATATTTTTGATGTTTGCATCTTTGACAATGTTACCCACTCCTTCCTTTCAGAATTATAACTTTGTCTTCTATGACACTAGGATTTTTTTTTCTTTCTTTTTTCCTTCTAGTTACTTCTTTTCTGTCTCCCTTGTAAGCATCTTCCTCATAAATATTGGTGTCATTTAGAGTTCCATCCTATGAGATTTATTCTCTTCCCACTGTATGTGATATCATCCATATAATAATTTTGATTACCATTATATATTGGTGGTTTCCAATTTTATGTCTCCTGCAAAAATGCCTTTCCCAAGCTCAAGATCTATTTAGCCACCTATTTATTGGACACACCTCCATTTGGAAGACCCACAGATATCTCAAGCTCAACAAATCAAAAAGCAAAATCATGTCCGTTAAGCTTCATGAATTAAGAAGAGTAAATGAAACTTCCAGGTACTCATTTATCCAACCCAGAAATCCTCCACAGTTAGTTAATAATCAGATTTATAGATTTTGTCTCTTCTAAGTATGTGTTCACTTCTTTCCATCTTCATCTAATCCACCCTGATCTCTTTAGAGGAATAGTGAAAGAGTCTCCTGACTGATCCCCATGCCTCCATAATTACTCTCATCTACACTAGTGTCAGAGTGATTTTTCTAAGCACTAAATTTGATTGTATTATTTCTGTTTAAAATCCTAGAATGACTCTTTGTTACTCCAAGTTAAAGCACACATTTCTTCCTTTTTAAAGTTTATTTTAGAGAGAGAGAGGGAGAGAGTATGTACAAGTGGGGACAGAGGGAGAGAGAATCTCAAGCAGACTCCACACTGAGTGCGGGCTCAATCTCACGACCCTGAGATCATGACCTGAGCCGAAACCAAGAGTTGGACACTTAACCTACCGAGCCACCAGGTGCCTCTAAAGCATACATTTTTTAAAGATATTTATTTATTAGAAAGAAAAATAGCAAGAGAGAGTATGAGCAGGGGCGGGGGGAAGAGGAAGCAGCAGACTCCCCGCTGAACAGAGAGCCCAGAAGTGGGCTTGATCCTAGGACCCTGGGATCATGACCTGAGCTGAAGGCAGCTGCTTAACTGACTGAGCCACCCAGATGCCCCTAAAGCATACACTTCTTAATATGGACTACCAGGTACCCTTTCTTGTCTCTCTGGACTCATTTCAAGCTATTCTCCACTCCTAAACCAATGCTAAGATTTCTATCCCACAAACTCACCATGATCTCTCTCTTTCCTTTGGGTCTTTGCTACCATCTTTGTAATTCTTACCATCTGGAATCTGGCTTATTTATTATTCATCCAACTCCCTACTCATTGTTCTTAGTCATGATCAACACAAGACTAACTAAAAGAATAAAAACTAAACTACTAAAACCCTTAGGCTGTATGAGTCTGTGGCAGTAGGGGGAGGAGAGGGTGGGGTTACTGAATATTGTGAAGGTCTAATCACAATTAGAGTACTGTGGTATTTTCAGAACATTTAATTCCCACGTTTAAGGGAAAATTTGAGAACAAACCATACATTGAGAGGATGACTAGATAGTAGAGGTCTAAAATCATGCACATATGATGTTATGAAAGAACTCAAGAATACTTATACTGACATCATAACTATAAACATGAGAAAGGGGAGCGTGCAAAGATGTGCAGAATCAATGGTACCTGTTGCCAATTAAGTTTTATAATGGTGAACACAAGTAGTAAGAAGGATTATCATCAAACACCCATACTATACAAATATGGAAACACTGATTCGATATTCAAAAAAATATTACTATAACAAGGGTTTCAGTTAGATGAAAAGAGGCAGTAAATTATTTCATGAAAGTGTTCAAGCAGGAATTAGGTGATTCTCCCTTCCCACCTCCATTGTCTGCCAGGAAGGGGAAGTTATAGAAATGATTCCTTTATTGGTTAGTGATTCATTTATCACTAGCAGCCACAATTTAAATGTTTGGGCTGATTCACCAATAAACATGTCCTAGTGGATTATGTTTGCATTTTAATAGAATGTGATATGTGCTAATATGGAGATAAACAATTTATGACTGATTTTAGGGGAGCAAAATGAGTCCTTCACAGAAGACTCAGTGTTAGGTCCTATTTCAAAGAGCATGGACTAACTTCTATTATCCTCTTAAACTAAGATTCTTTGTTTTTATAATTCAATTATTTGAAATTTCCATCATATTTTGACAAATTGCTTATATTCTATTTAGAAGAGGGTTAATAGCTGTGTTTCTTCATTAGTTGGCATTTTCAATTTAAAAAATGATTATCAAAGAAAAGAGACAGAAGACAAAAATTATAGTAGGAATGAAACAGAATTTATCATAAACCTTGTAGATACCAAAAGAATGATACTAGAATGATATAAACAACTCTACATGCACATTTGACAAGTTAGATGAAATAGAACTATTCCTTGCAAAGCACAGACTTACCCAATAAAGAATAATTTGCATAACTTCATAACTATAAAGGAAACTGAACTCATAATTTAAAAATTCCTGAAAAAGAAATCTCTAAGATCAGATGTATCACTGGAGATTTCTAACCAAATTTTCAAGGCACAAAGACCAGAAAGGAAGACTTAAAACAGTCCCAATTGTCAGATGTCTATGCAGGAAATCTAAAGAATGTATTATATAACTCTGGAAACTAATATATGAGTCTAGCAAGGCTGCAGGATACTAGATCCACATATAAAATTAGTTGTGTTTCTATATACCAGCAATGAACACAAAGAAATCAAAATTACAAATATAAGAGCATTTACAATCTTTCAAAAAATGAAATACTTAGGTGTATATTTTAAAGATTTATTTATTTTTAGAGAGAGAGAGCATGAGCAGGGGATGGGCAGAGGGAGAGAGAGAATCTCAAGCAGACTCCAAGGGCTTGATTTCACAACCCTGAGCCGAAATCAAAAGTCGGGTGATTTACTGACTGAGCCACCCAGGCACCCCACTTAGTGTATATTTTATAAAATGTTGTAAGAGGACAAGGGCAGATCACCCCAAGATGGGCCACTTTGGCATGAACATTATTTTGAGTAAAAAGCAAAAACCCAGCAGATTCAGGGAAAGTTCTTTACCTACCCCCTTCAACTGCATGCTTGTACTATGATGAGAGCTATTAATACAGATTCCTCTATTACCTACGAAACTCATCTACATAATAAGGCAAGCTTTGTCTCCCAAACACCTCCTGCCACTTTTCCTGCTAATGGTCTTTCTAACCCTTTGTAACCTCAGACCTCTACCCATCTCCTCAGTTCATGTAAGCATCACCTTAGTTCTTGCAAGCAGCATGTTGCCTCACTGTCTTTGAAATTTCTATATCTGTGTGGATTACTTATACATATGCAGTTAAATTTGATTTTCTCCTGTTAATCTGTCTTATGTTAATTTGATTCTCAGTCCAACTGGAATGACCTTGAAGGGCAGAGAAAATTCTTCCTCCCCAACAATATGTATAGGACTTTTATGCTGAAAACTACAAAATAGTGATGAAAAAAATGAAGGAAATGTAAATTATGAAGAGACATACTGTGCTCATGGACTGGAAGATTCAGTATATGAAGTATGTTACTACTCTCTAACTGACACATTTGTTTGATGAAATTCTTATCAAAACTAAACAAAATTTTATTTATAGTATAGACAGGATTTTTCTAAAATTTATATGAAAAGTCAAATGAATGAGAATAACAGAAATGGTTTTGAAAAATAAGAATGAATTAGGAGGAATCATTCTCCCCCATTTCAAGATTTATTATATAGCTACTTTTAGTTAGCAAAACTATGGTATTGATAGAGGAATGAAAACTTGGATCAGTAAAACAGAACAGAAAACCCAGAGATAGCTTCATACAAGTACAGCCAATACTTGGCAAGGGTACAAAAACAGTCAAATGAAGAGAGAACAATTTTGTCAATGGTGTTGCAGGAATTAGATAATCACAGGGGGAAAAAATCTTGACCTAAATCTCACACCTTATATGAAATTTAAAAAATGAGTCATAAACTTAAATATAAAATATAATACAACTTTAACAAGAAAACATAGAAAAAAAAAATCTGGGACCTAGGACTTGAAGTGTTTACAGATACGCTATCAAAACCATGATCCCTAAAGGAAAGATCAATAAATAGGATTGTATCAAAATAAAATTAAAATGTATGCTCTTTTCCTGTTAAGAGAATGAAAACACAAACTAAAGCCTGGGAGAAAATATTTGCCACTCATGTATATGTCAAAGGACTTATATCTATAATATATATTAAGAAAAAAAAAACCTTCAAAACTCAACAGTTTAAAAAAATTAAATTAGAAAATAGGCAAAAGTCATGAAGAAATATTTTGCCAAAGAGGATATATACATGGCAAAGAAACATAAGAGAAGATGTTCAACATCACTAGCTATTAAGAAAATGCAAATTAAGACCATAATTAGGTACTACTCCACATCAATAAAACAAAAATAAAAATAGTGCAAATACCAAAAGTTCACAAAGCAGCAGAGAAACCGGATCTCTCATGCATTGTTGGTGGTAATATGAAAGAACACAGCTGCTCTGAAAAACATTATCATGGTCTGTTACATCCATGCCATGGGACATGACTCAGTAATAAAAAAAGAAAATACGACTTATGCACACAATAATTTTGATGGATCACAAGAGGATTATGCTGAATGAAAAAAAAGTCTCAAAAGGTTACATACTATATGGTTCCATTTATATAACTTTCTTAAAATAACAAACAATAAACATGGGAAACAAAGTAGTAGTTTTCCAAAGCTAAGATAAGAGTGGTAGGAGTGGGGGCGCCTGGGTGGCTCACTCGTTGAGTGTCTGCCTTCAGTTCAGGTCATGATTCCAGGTCCTGGGACCGAGTCCCGCATCAGGCTCCCTGCTTGGTAGGAAGCCTGCTTCTCCCTCTCCCACTCCCCCTGCTTGTGCTCCCTCTCTCGCTGTGTCTCTCTCTGTCACATAAATAAATAAATAATCTGTATTAAAAAAAAAAAGAATGGTAGGAGTGTAACTATAAAGGATTAGCTCAAGGAAGATCTTTGTGGGGATGGAATATCTTGATTGCAGTAATGATTACATGAATTTATGCACGTAATAAAGTGCCATAGAGCTATACATGTATATCAAACCAATGTCAGTTTCCCAGTTTTAATATTATACTATAGTATAATGAGGGAAATGCATGAAGGGCACACAAGATTTCTCTCTACTACCTTTGTGACTTCCTATGAATTTATAATTACTTCAAAATTCAAAGTTAAAAAATTCATATCATTTTCCAATTAACATTGGGTGACATCATTAGGAATTTAACTTCCTTTGTGTTTCCTTATTCTATCAAGTAATAATAAATTCTCGAAGCAACACTTTCCAGACTGTTTCACAAAACAAATGTTGTATACAGAATATAATTGTTCCCATACAAAAAGGGTTTGGGGGAATAATGTGGGAGACCCTATTGATAACACCAACTTTTTGAAAACTTGCAATGCACAAATTGACTGAAAGATGCTCTTAACACATAAATTGTTTCTTTCCTGATAACTATTTGATTTCATAATATAGAAAATACTACCCTAACACCTGTCACTTAAAATACTGGCTTAGTGAGAGCAGGGACCAGCATTGGTAATTTTGGAAAGACTAGGAGAGCTTTCTAAACCTCACTCAGCTACAGTCTACAGTAATGAATTTCTGATGATTAAGACAATTGATCCTTCACCAGAAGCTTTTTTTTTTTAACATTATGATACCTGGCCTACATTCTCACATAATCTCCCCCCCCCAAAAAAACCTAAAGCTATTCACAGTCTATGATTAATAAAATCTCTAAAAACACACTAGCAGTTTTCAAGGTGATGTATTACTTTTGAAAGCTCATTCTGGGATTAGTATTTTATATATAACTAAATTATCTCCCCTTGTCCTCTCTAAAAGTTATTTGTACTTATTCTAACTCTCATTCTTAATGTGAATGTTTATGTATTTCTCTTTTACTAGACAAGGAGTCCACAGTTATTTAGGTAATATCTTGTTTTTGTTTGCTTATGCTCCTGGACCATTTATATCAGAGGTATCCAATGTTTACCAAATTAATAAATGAAAAGTGCATGTCAGAGATGCAAGTGTTAATTACAAAATGCTTGGTTAGACTTTATGTGACTATTGACAACAAAGTACGTGTCTAGGTCAGTGGTTTTCAGTGATGTGCATTTCTGCACTGTTGCCCTCCAACTGGGGTACCCTACAGTGAATTTCAATTTTTCCCACAACTGAGCACAAATTCTGATATGCTAAAAAGTTTCAGATGGAACACTGAACTGGGTATAGTAGAGAACATACATAATTTTACAGTGAGCAACAAGTTAAATATATATAATAGTATCATGCCTTACCCCCACTCCCCAAAAATTCATCTGTTTATTCAAAAATGAGACAATTCTGCTATAACAAATGAGAGAAGGCAGTAAGGATATAAATAAATCAACTCAAAACAAACAAACAAAAAATCCTGTAAGATAACTGTGTCAGGAAATTATGGTTACACATTTACAGAAACCAAAGGACATTGCTACTGACATGTTGATAATATGGAAAGGATTGTGTTTTCATTATTGTTGACTCTTTAAATATTTTTGAGTGTTTTTAAAAATTCAGGCACAAATACCTGATATCACTTGGCTTAATTACTATTTTTTTCATTCTTTATTCAAATGTCAATTTCTCAATGAGGATATCTCTGACCACTCTATTTAAAACTATAGCCACCATTCCAAATGTTTTCTTTCCTACTTTTCGCTATTTTACATTTTGTTAGAGCACTTACCATTATGAAATACATTGTGTCATTTTGCTTATTTCGTTTATATTTGTGTCCCTCTGCACCACTACCAACCACAATGGAAGCTCCTTGAAAGCAGGAAATTTGTTGTCTACATTGTTCACTACATCCAAATAATTAGAACAAACCCCGGCACACAATAGATGTTGAATAAATATTACTAAGTGAATAAATGTTCATTTTAAATTTTTTAAATACCTCCAATAAACTATATCTCATAATCAAAACTCACTAAACCTTGACTTCAATATAACTGTAATTAATTAAATTCATCAAGAAAATAAACAGAATTTTTTTTTATTTCAAACACTATTGCCAATGATTAGAAGCCTGATATGTGTGTCAATAAGAAAATAAAGAATAAAATAATAGCTCTCCTTTCACCAGACTTTTCAAAATTTTATATTGTTTATATTAGTGCTTCTAAAATTTTAATACACATGACTCACTGGAGGATGTTGTTAAAATACAGTTTATAATTCTAAGAGCTGTTAATCCATGGACCCAGATTTAAGTAGCTGAGTTTAGATTATTTTTTTAACAGTGTTAAATTGTACACTAATATTTCTAAAATCTGGTATTTTGAGATTTTGTTCAGTAGGAAAATGTGTTTTAAAATATTTGTAATGACTCAGATAAGACTACTTAGTAACTGAGTATAAGAGTGTGCTGCATTATTTATCAAATGTCCTTATACCAAGAGGGAACCCAAAGTAAACTATGGTCTGTGAGGGATAATGACATATCAATATAGGCTCATTGACTGTTACCAAATCACCACTCTGGTGGGGGACACTGATAGGAGACAAGGCTGTATGTATATGGGAGCTCTGATTTGCTGTGAACCTAAAACTGCCTTTAAAAACAGTCTATTAAAAGTAAAAAGTAAAATAAAAATGACAACCTACAGAATGAGAACATACTGCAAATCATATATTTGATAAGGGTTTAAGATCTAAAATATATAAATAACTCCTACACTTCAACAATAAAAGACAAACGATCCATTAAAGAGATAGGCAAAGGATTTCAATAGACATTTCTCCTAAAAAGATACACAAATAGCCAATAAGTGCAAGAAAAGATGCTTAACATTATTTGTCAGTAGGGAATGGCAAATCAAAACTACAAAGAGGTGCCACTCTATACCACACTAGGATGGCTATAATTTTTTAAAAATTATAACAAGTAAAATAAATAACAAGTGTTACCTAAGTCCCAGACCTCCTTCAAGGATTTGCGAAATATCTTCCATCCTGGCCTGTTTTTATCAAGCTCTGTAACATTGCGATTTGCCCTCCCTCCATTTACGGTCTCCCTCAGCTTACTCTGTATTTTCTCATAGCACCCGTCACCTTTTAACAAACTCTATAATGCATGTTATAGACAAATGTGGTGGTGGACGGAAGATGGAGGAGAGAGAGAGAATATTTTGTTTAAGTCTAGAATATGAGGAAACCATTTTTTTCTGTTGCATTTACTCATATATATTAGGTGTACACAACACTGTTTGACATGTAACTTCTTAATAAATATGTGCTAAATTTATTTCTGCTTTCTCTACCTCCCTTGACAAGATTTTAAAATTTTATGTCTTTTCAAACACTCTTGGTCTTATATCTATGTTCTATTCCACAATTTGCACTATTAGTTTCTTTTTTTAATTTAATTTTATTATGTTATGTTACTCACCATACGATACATCATTAGTTTTTGATGTAGTGTTCCATGATTCATTGTTTGCATATAACACCCAGTGCTCCATGCAGTACGTGCCCTCCTTAATACCCATCACCAGGCTAACCCATCTCCCCACCCCTCTCCCCTCTAAAACTGTCAGTTTGTTTCTCAGAGTCCATAGTCTCTCATGGTTTGCCTCCCCCTCCGATTCCCCCCCTTCATTTTTCCCTTCCTTCTCCTAATGTCCTTAATGCTATTCTTTATGTTCCACAAATAAGTGAAACCATATGATAATTGACTCTCTGCTTGACTTATCTCACTTAGCATAATCTCCTCCAGCCCTATCCATGTTGATGTAAAAGTCAGGTTTTCATCCTTTCTGATGGCTGAGTAATATTCCATTGTATATATGGACCACATCATCTTTATTCATCGTTGAAGGGCATTTCGGATCTTTCCACAGTTTGGCTATTGTGGACATTGCTGTATGAACACTAGGGTGCATATGGCCCTTCTTTTCACTACATCTGTGTCTTTGGGCTAAATACCCAGTAGTGCAATTGCCGGGTCATAGGGTAGCTCTATTTTTAATTTTTTGAGGAACCTCCACACTGTTTTCAAAAGTGGCTATACCAACTTGCATTCTCGCCAACACTATAAGAGGATTCCCCTTTCTCCATAACCTCCCAACATTTGTTTTTTCTTGCCTTGTCAATTTTTTCCATTCTAACTGGTGTAAGGTGGTATCTAAATGTGGTTTCAATTTGAATTTCCCTGATGGCTAATGATGATGAACATTTTTTCATATGTCTGTTAGCTATTTGTTGTCTTCTTTGGAGAAGTGTCTGTTCATTTCTTCTGCCCATTCTTTGACTTGATTATTTGTTTTTTGGGTGTTGAGTTTGAGAAGTACTTTAGAGATCTTGGAAATCAGTGCTTTCTAGTGTCATTTGCAAATATCTTCTCCCACTTTGTGGGTTGCGTCTTTGTTTTGTTGACTGTTTCCTTTGCTGTGCAGAAGCTTTTTATCTTGATGAAGTCCCCAAAGTTCATTTTTGCTTTTGTTTCACTTCCTTTGGAGATGTATCTTGAAAGAAGTTGCTGTGGGTGATGTCAAAGAGGTTACTGCCTATGTTCTCCTCTAGGATTTTGATGGATTCCTGTCTCACATTGAGGTCTTTCATCCATTTTAAGTTTAGTTTTATGTATGGTGTTAGAGAATGGTCGAGTGTCATTCTTCTGTATTTAGCTGTCCAATTTTCCTAGCAACATTTATTGAAGAGACTTTTTTCCATTGCATATTTTTCCCAGCTTTGTCGAAGATTATTTGACTGTAGAGTTTAGGGTCCATATCTGGGCTTTCTATTCTGTTCCATAGGTCTATATGTCTGTTTTTATGCCAGTACCATGCTGTCTTGGTGATCACTGCTTTGTAATATAGCTTGAAATCAGACAATGTGATGCCCCCAGCTTTGTTTCTCTTTTTCAACATTTCTATGGCGATTCAGGGTCTTTTCTGATTCCATATATATTTTAGGATTGTTTGTTCCAGCACTTTGAAAAATGTCATTGGAATTTGGATCAGGATGGCATTGAAGGTATAGATTGCTCTGGGTAGCAAAGACATTTTATCAATGTTTATTCTTCCAATACATGAGCATGGAATGTTTTTCCAACTTTTTGTGTTTTCTTCAATTTCTTTCATGAGTCTTCTGTAGTTCCTGGAGTATAGATCTGAGGTATCTTAGGGTTTTTGGTGCTATTGTAAATGGAATAGTTTCTCTAATTTCTCCTTCTACAGTTGCATTGTTATTGTATAAGAAAGCAACTGATTTCTGTGCATTGATTTTGTATCCTGCCACATTACTGAATTGCTGTTTAAGTTCTAATAATTTGGGGGTGGAGTCTTTTGGATTTTCCACATAAAGTATCATGCCATCTGTGAAAACAGAGAGTTTGACTTCTTCTTTGCCAATCTGAATACCTTTTACTTCTTTTTGTTGTCTGATTGCTTTTGCTAGGACTTCTAGTACTATGTTGAACAACAGTGGTGAGAGTGGGCATCCTTGATGTGTTCCTGATCTTAAGGGAAAGGCTCTCATCTTTTCCCCATTGAGGAAGATATTTGCTGTGGGTTTTTCATAGAAGGATTTTATGAACTTGAGGAATGTTCCCTCTATCCCTATACTCTGTTTTAATCAGGAAAGGATGCTGTATTTTGTCAAATGCTTTTTCCGCATCAATTGACAGGTCCATGTGGTTCTTCTCTCTCCTGTTATTAATGTGTTCTGTCACATTGATTGATTTGCGAATGTTGAACCACCCTTGCATTCTGGGGATAAATCCCAATTAGTCAAGGTGGATGATCCTTTTAATATATTGTTGGATCCTATTAACTAGGATTTTGTTGAGAATTTTGGAATCCCTATTCATCAGGGATAACGGTCTGAAATTCTCATTTTTGATGGGGTCTTTGCCTGGTTTGGGGATTAAGGTAATGCTGGTATCATAGAGTGAGTCTGGAAGCTTTCCTTCTGTTTCTATTTTTTGAAACAGCTTCAGAAGAATAGGTATTATTTCTTTGAATGTTTGGTAGAATTCCCAAGGGAATCCATCAGGCCCTGGACTCTTGTTTTTTTGGGAGGTTTTTGATCATGACTTCAATCTCGTTACTGATTATTGGCCTATTCAGTTGTCATTTTCTTCCTGTTTCAGTCTTGGCAGTTTATAGGTTTCCAGGAAGGCATCCATTTCTTCAATATAGTGGTTGATAACAATTTTTAATAATTGTTTCTATTTCCTTGGTGTTAGTTGTGATCTCTTTCGTTCATAATTTTATTAATTTGGGTCCTTTCTCTTTTCTTTTGGATAAGTCTGGCCAGTGGTTTATCGATCTTATTAATTCTTTCAAAGAACCAGCTTCTAGTTTCATTGATCTGATCTACTGTGTTTCTGGTTTCTAATTCATTGATTTCTGCCCTAATCTTAGTTATTTCCCTTCTAATGCGTGGATTAGGCATCGTTTGTTGCTTTTTCTCTAGTTCTTTAAGGTGTAGAGTTAGTTGGTGAATTCAGGATTTTTCTATTTTTTTGAGCAAGGCTTGGATGGCTATGTATTTCCCCATTAGAACTGCTATTGCAGTATCCCATAGATTTTGGACTAATGTGTTTTCATTCTCATTGTTTTCCATGAATTGTTTAAGTTCTTCTTTGATTTCCTGGTTGACCCAAACATTCTTGAACACAGTGGTCTTTAGCTTCCAAAAGTTTGAATTTCTTCCAAATTTTTTCTTGTGATTGAGTTCCAGTTTTAAAGATTATGATCTGAGAATATGCAGGGAAAAGTCTCAATCTTTTGGTACCGGTTGAGACCTGATTTGTGACCCAGTACGTGGTCTATTCTGGAAAAAGTTCTGTGTGTGCTCGAGAAGAATGAGTATTCTGTTGTTTTAGGGTAGAATGTTCTGTATATATCTACGAGGTCCATCTGGTCCAGTGTCTCATTCAAAGCTCTTGTTTCTTTGTTAATTTTCTGCTTAGATGATCTGTCTGTTGCTAAGAGTGGAGTATTGAGATCTTCTACAATTAATGTATTATTATCAATATGACTCTTTATTTTGGTTAACAGTTGGCTTAAGTAGATGGCTGCTCCTATGTTGGGGGCATAGATATTTATAACTGTCAGATCTTGTTGGATAGAGTATTCTGTGTCTCTAACTACAGTCTTTAGCTTAAAATCTAATTTGTCTGATATAAGAGTTGTTACCCCAGCTTTCTTTTGAGGTCTGTTGGCATGGAAGATGGATCTCCATCCCTTCACTTTCAGTTTGGATATATCTTTAGGTTCAAAATGAGTCTTTTGTGGACAGCATATGGATGGGTCCTGTCTTTTTATCCAATCTGCAACCCTGTGCCGTTTTATGGGAGCATTTAGGCCGTTCACGTTCAGAGTGATTATTGAAAGATATGAATTTATTGTCATCATGTTGCCTGTGAAGACCTTGTTTCTATAGATTGGCTCTGTAAATTTCTGTTCTATATCACTCTTGGGTTCTTTCTCCTTTTATACAACCACCACCCTTAATATTTCTTGCAGGGCTGGCTTAGTGGTCACATATTCTTTCAGTTTCTGCCAGTCATGGAAGCCTTGCATCTCTCCATCCATTCTAAATGGAAGCCTTGCTGGATAAAGTATTCTTGGCTGCATGTTCTTCTTGTTTAGTACCCTGAATACATCTTGCCAGGCCTTTCTGGCTTGCCATGTCTCTGTGGATAGGTCTGACGTTATTCTTATGTTCCTCCCTTGGTGTGTAAATAATCTCTTCCCCCTAACTGCCCTTAAGATGGTTTCCTTGGTTCTAAGATTTGTGAGTTTTACTATTACAACCAGGGTGTTGGTCTGTTTTCCTTGATCTTGGGATGGGTCCTATCTGCCTCTAGGACACGAATGTTTGTTTCATTCCCCAGATTAGGGAAGTTCTTAGCTATGATTTGCTCAAATATATCTTCTAGTCCTCTCTCTCACTCCACCCCCTCAGGGATCCCAATAATTAAGACACTGGAATGTTTCACGGTGTCACTTATTTCTCTGATTCTGTTTTCACGGATTTTGAGTTATTTCTCCCTGACCTTCTCTTTTTCCTTCTTTTCTATCAATTGGTCTTCAAGATCACTAATTCGTTCTTCTGCTTGCTTACCCTAGCTGTTAGATTATCTACATTAGATTGGACCTCATTGATAGCATTTTTAAGTTCTGCCAGTTCAGCTTTCATTTCTGCCCTTAGAGACTCTATGTTGCCATTAATTGATTTCTCTATTCTAGCTACTGTCTTCACAATTGCTACCTTGAAGTCCATTTCCAACATCTTGGTTATATCTGTACCCATTTGTAAATCTGTGGCAGAAGTCATATTCTCTGAGTCTTTCCTATTTTGAGGGTTCCTCCTCCTAGTCATTCTGTTGAGGGGTGACTGAGGGAATGTACAGTGTCCAAATTACTGACCAGAACCCAAGCAAGATGCACATGTTTTATAGGGACCTTAGGGTTGTTGGCCTCTTGTTCTCCCAGATTGTCTTCTGGGGGAGGGGCCTGCCATGCTGTTACTCAGGCAAGCCTGTTTGGGCAGAGTTGCTCTGCCCCCTGTGGTGGGGGATGGGCTCAGTGAAAACCAGTTTTGGGTGGCTTTTCTTCTCCGGCTACTTTCCCTGGCAGCTTTCCTTGTCTATCCCGAGAATCAGAGCAGAAGAGATCATTTTCAACCCTCTGCCTCAGAGCAGAGAGATCACAGTCTGTTCTTCAGTGTGCTCTCCAGGTCACACTATATCTGTTTCTGTCTCTGCTGCTACAACCACAACATCCTGGGTTGTGCGCCCCTCAGCAGGGCTCCCAGTCCTCTCCTCCAGGTCAGGGCATGGGGGCATGTCTCTGCCCTTTGTGCTTCTAAAAATGCCAGCTGCCCCCAGTTCACACTCACGGCCCCACTGCTCTGGGATTCAGTCCAGGGGGCGGACCTAAAATCCTTTCCCCGCCGCTACCAGTCTGCATGTCTGTGCCCCGTCCCCAGCACAGGAGGCTACTGCTGACCAGCACAAGATCCCCACGGCTCCCTCCCCCTTCCATTTATCTTCCAATATCTGCCCGCAGAATCACGGCTCCCCACCTCATACCTCAAAACTAACCGCCTGCAATATTCTGTTTGTAGAGATCCAGATCTATCTTCTTACATCTCAGGGCAATTTCGTGGGTGTTCAGAGTGGTCTGGTAGATATCCAGCTCAATTCCAGGGACCAGGTGGAATAGGGTCTCCTACTCCTCCACCATCTTTTCCTCCCCTAATTAGTTTCTAATATAAAATTTCTATATATACTTTCTATATTAGTTTTTAACATAAACTAATATAAACTATTAGTTTCTAATATAAGACTATAAGTTTTTCTCTAGGTACTTAGCTAAATCTCAAGAAATTTTTATGCATTGTTTTTATAATTATTTATTGAAAACATTTTCTAATTTCATTGTAACTTTTTTGGAAGGGAGGCATAATTTATTAAAAGTGCATTTCTACATAATTAAAAAATAAAAATTCAAAAAATTGAACACATAAAAAAATTTTAAAAAGTACATTTCTCCTAACCAATAGGCATTGTCCAGCTTTCGTTTTCTAATTGATTTCCAGCCTAATTAAAAAGACATAATGTGTTACTTTAATCCATTTTAAATTACTGAAATTTCCTTACTGTTTAATAATAATATAATCTCTTTTTTCTTGGTAAATATTCTGTGTCTGTTTCAAATGAATAGATACTGCAGATGGCAAATACAGTGTTACATTTGCCCCTTAGGTTCATATTACTCACAATTATGTTGATGAAATATCCAGCATCCTTACTAACCACGGTACAGAATTAAATTATTTCCAGTATGCCTGATACACTCTTAAATATTTATGAATAAATATGCTACTTAGAACGTATGGTGAAACAAAAAATAGGGTTGCATTCCAAAGGAGCCTCTGTATCACTGGCAAAGATATGTTCAAATATTTTAGAGTTGTCAGACATACATATCACTTTCATCTTATTGACTATGTCCCATATTTTAGATATTTATATAATAAAGCCAAAAATGACATTTTAATTTTTCTGCCACATTTTGTTTTCAAAGTCTATATGGATATAGAGAATATAAAAGCAGCAGGTACTTCTGTTTTAAAAAATATATATTTTCTTCTTTTCCATCAGAGATAGTCCATTCCTTTAAAAGGAGTTTAAATTCTTTCTCCTATCCCTCCATGGTGTATTTCTACCTAATGATATTTCAGAACTTTTCTTAGAGTTGTGATATTCAATCAATCTTTACCTAGAATTCTCAAAAAAAAAAATAAAACAAAACAAAAAAAATTCCAAGGACTATGGAACTTAAGGCTAAAGTTTTGACTGGTTGTCACCCAAATTTCTGAAATCAGTTGCTATGGTAATTTTTAAGATCTTTTTTCTCCTTCCTATTCTTCCGGATATAATTAGAAGATCAAAGTTTACACTATATACATAGAGGGAGGAGCAAGATGGCAGAGGAGTAGGAGACCTAAATTTCATCTGGTCCCAGGAATTCAGCTGGATAGGGATCAAACCATTCTGAACACCTACGAACTCAACAGGAGATCTAAGAAAAGAATAGCAGCAACTCTCTGAACAGAAAAGCAACCACTTTCTGGAAGGTAGGATGTGCAGAGAAGTGAATCTGAGGCTATATTCCAGAAGACAGATGGCGGGGAGGGTGCCTCTTTCAGCTGCTACTGGCAAGTGACAGAGCCACAGAGCCCCAAATTGGAACGTTGAGAAGTCTGCTCCACTGAGGGACGTTACTCCAGTGGCTAAGCAGGGGGTGGAACTCCCGTGGGGACAATGTGGTCTCAGGACCCTCGGTATCACCAAAAGACTGGGGGTGCCTGAGTGTGGCAGAGGTCCCAGGAATTGCAGCAGGGAAGCCAGCTGCAAAGACAGAGCAGAGGAGTGGGCTCTCAACTCAGTGTTGCCATAAACCATGATCCGCGGCACAGTCGGGCAACTGCTCTTCCAGCAGGGACCCAACAAGCGGCAGATCTGTGGAGACTCCCCTTCCTCCCCCGGGAAGAGCAGTGCGGGAGCTCATTGCAGGGATCTGCTAGGTTTTGAGACCCCAAACGGGGTTCTGTGCCACAGATAGAAATGCTCAGTCACAGGCGGGGTGAGCACGGAGTGCGGCTGGAGACAAGGGAGTTGGGAGTGATTGACCACTTTTCTCTGGGGGTGCACTGAGGAGTAGGGCCCCAAGTTCTCGGCTCCTCCAGGACGGAGATTGGGAGGCCGTCATTTTCACTCCAGTCCTCCAAAACTGTACAGAAAGCTTGCAGGGAACAAAAGCTCCCGAGAGCAAACCCGAGCAGATTATTAGCCCCGCCCCTGGCTAGGGTGGGGCAATTCCACCTCCAGCAAAAACATTTTAGAACCACAGCAACAGGCCCCTCCCTCAGAAGATGAGCAAGAACAGCCAGCCAAGACCAAGTTTACCGATCAATGATAACGGCAGAACACCAGCTCTAGGGGAATACAGCACATAGTATTCATGGCTTTTTTACCCCTGATCTTTAGTCTTTCACAGTTAATTTTTTTAATTTTCTTTTTTTTTTGAATTTTTCATTTTCCCTTTTTTAACCAAAATCTTATCAATCCCTTTTTTAAAAATATTTTTTTTAATTTTTCATTTTTAGAGTAATATTCTATCCCTTCATAGTAGTTAACCTTATTTTTGGTACATACATAAGTTGTTCTCTCTTTAAAATTTTCAGAACAGTTTCTTCTAACAGACCAAAATATACCCTTAATCTCTAGTGTATGGCTTTGTTCTATTCTCCTGCCTGATCACATTCCCTCCCATTTTTTTAAATTTGTCTTCTTTCTTTTTTCAACCAACTTATCAATTGCTTTCATAAAATCTTTTATAATTTTCATCTTTACAGTCATATTCCATCCCTTCATCATATTTATCCTTATTTTTGTACATATATAAGTTTTTCTTTAAAATTTTCAGAGGCAGTTTCGTCTAACAGACCAAAATACGTCCAAAATCTAGTATGTGGCATTGACTTATTCACCAGCCTGATCATATTTGATCATATATATTTCTTTTTTAATCTTTCTCTTTTTATTTTCTCTTTCTTTCCCCCTTTTTCCCCCTGGTTTCAGGTCTCTTCTGATTGTTGAGCGTTTATTTCTCTGGAGTTGTTATGCCATTAGAATTTTGCTCTCTCATTCACCTGGACATAATGACAAGATGGAAAAAAAAATCACCTCAACAAAAGAACAGGGGGCAATACCGACTGCCAGTGACCTAATCGATAAAGACATTAATAAGATGTCAGAACTAGAGTTCAGAATGATGATTTTAAAGATAATAACTGGGCTTAAAAAAAGCATGGAAGATATTAGAGAAACGTTTTCTGGAGAAATAAAAGAAACTCTAACCAAGTCAAAAATCAAAAAGGCTATTAATGAGGTGCAATCAAAAATGGAGGAACTAACTGCTAAGAAAAATAGGCAGAAGAGAGAATTAGTGACAGAGAAGACCAAATGATGGAAAATGAAGCAGCTGAGAAAAAGAGAGATAAACAACTAGTGGATCACGAGGGCAGAATTCAAGAGATAAGTGATACCATAGAACAAAACAGTATTAGAATAATTGGGATCCCAGAAGAAGAAGAAAGAGAGAGAGGGGCAGAAGGTATATTGGAGCAAATTATAGCAGAGAACTTCCCTAATTTGGGGAAGGAAACAGGCATCAAAATCCAGAGCCACAGAGAACCCCCCTCAAAATCAATAAAAATAGGTCAGCAGCCCAACATTTACCCTCATAGTAAAACCTACAAGTCTCAGAGACAAAGAGAAAAATCCTGAAAGCAGCTCGGGAGAAGAGATCTGTAACCTACAATGGTAGAAACATTAGATTGGCAACAGACCCATGCACAAAGACCTAGCAGGCCAGAAAGGACTGACCTAAAAGTAACAGATCAGAGAGGAACACAGACAATATACAGTAACAGTCACCTTACAGGCAATACAATGGCACTAAATTCATACCTTTCAATAGTTACCATGAATGTAAATGGGCTAAATGCCCCAATCAAAAGACACAGCTTATCAGACTGGATTAAAAAAATAAGACCCATCGATATTCTGTCAGCAAGAGACTCATTTTAGAACCAAAGGCACCTCCAGATTCAATGTGAGGGGGTGGAAAAGCATTTACCATGCTAATGGACATCAGAAGAAAGCTGGGGTGGCAATCCTTCTATCAGACAAATTAGATTTTAAACCAAAGACTTTAATAAAAGATGAAGAAGGACACTATATCCTACTTAAAGGGTCTATCTAACAAGAAGATCTAACAATTGTAAATATCTATGCCCTTCACATGGGAGCAGCCAATTATATAAGCCAATTAATAACAAAAGCGAAGAAACACATTGACAACAATACAATAATAGTGGGGGACTTTAACACCCCCCTCACTGAAATGGACAGATCATCTAAGCAAAAGATCAGCAAGGAAAAAAAGACTTTAAATGACACACTGGACCAAATGGACTTCACAGATATATTCAGAACATTCCATCCCAAAGCAACAGAATACACATTCTTCTCTTGTGCCCATAGAACATTCTCCAGAATAGATCACTTCCCAGGTCACAAATAAGGTCTCAACTGGAACCAAAAGAATGGGATCATTGCCTGCATATTTTCAGATCACAATGCTTTGAAACTAGAACTCAATCACAAGAGGAAAGTCGGAAAGAACTCAAATGCATGGAGGCTACAGAGCATCCTACTAAAGAACGAATAGGTCAACCAGGAAATTAAAGAAGAATTAAAAAATTCATGGAAACAAATGAAAATGAAAACACAACTGTTCAAAACACAACTGCGCAAAGGCAGTCCTAAGAGGAAAGGATACAGCAATACAAGCCTTTCTCAAGAAACAAGAAAGGTCTCAAATACACAACCTAACCCTACACCTAAAGAAGCTGGAGAAAGAACAGGAAATAAAGCCTAAATCCAACAAGAAAAGAGAAATAATAAAGATCAGAGAAGAATCAATGAAATAGAAACCAAAAGAACAGTAGAACAAATCAACAAAACTAGGAGCCGGTTCTTTGTAAGAATTAACAAGACTGATAAACCCCTGGCCAGACTGATCAAAAAGAAAAGAGAAAGGACCCAAATAAATAAAATCATGAATGAAAGAGGAGAGATCACAACCAACACCAAAGAAATACAAACAATTATAAGAACATATTATGAGCAACTATGTGCTAGCAAATTAGATAACCTGGAAGAAATGGATGCATTCCTAGAAATGTATTAATTACCAAAATTGAACCAGGAAGGAATGGAAAACCTGAACAGACCTATAACCACTAAAAACTGAAGCAGTTATCAAAAATCTCCCAACAAACAAAAGCCTAGGGCCAGATGGCTTTGCAGGAGAATTCTACCAAACATTCAAAGAAGAATTAATACCAATTCTTCTGAAACTGTTCCAAAAAATAGAAATGAAAGGAAAACTTCAAAACTCGTTTTATGAGGCCACCATTACCTTGCTCCCCAAACCAGACAAAGAGTCCATCAAAAAAGGGAATTACAGACCCATTACCTTGATGAACATGGATGCAAAAATTCTAACCAAAATACTAGCCAATAGGATCCAACAGTACATTAAAAGGAATATTCACCATGACCAAGCGGGATTTATTCCTGGGCTGCAAGCGTGGCTCAATATCCACAAATCAATCAATGTGATACAATACATTAATAAAAGAAAGATCAAGAACCATATGATCTTCTCAAGAGATGCAAAAAAAGCATTTGACAAAGTACAGCATCCTTTCTTGATTAAAAATCTTGAGAGTATAGGGATAGAGTGTACATACTTCAATATCATAAAAGCCATTTATGAAAAACCCATGGCGAATATCATTCTCAATGGGGGAAAAACTGAGAGCTTCCCCCCTAAGGTCAGGAACAACACAGGATGTCCACTATCACCACGGCTATTCAACATAGTACTAGAAGTCCTAGCCACAGCAATCAGACAACAAAAAGATATAAAAGGCATCTGAATTGGCAAGAAAGAAGTCAAACTCTCACTCTTTGCCGGTATGATACTTTATGTGGAAAATCCAAAAGACTCCACCCCAAAACTGCTAGAACTCAGACAGAAATTCAGTAAAGTGGCAGGATATAAAATCAATGCACAGAAATCAGTGGCATTCCCATACACCAACAACAAGACAGAAGAAAGAGAAATTAAGTAGTTGATCCCATTTACAATGGCACCCAAAACCATAAGATACATAGGAATAAATCTAACCAAAGAGGCAAAGGATCTGTACTCAGAAAACTATAAAATATTTATGAAAGAAATTGAGGAAGACACAAAGAAATGGAAAAATGTTCCATGCTCATGGATTGGAAGAATAAATATTGTGAAGATGTCAATGCTACCTAGAGCAATCTGCACATTTAATGCAATCCCTATCAGAATACCATCTATGTTTTTCAAAGAAATGGAGCAAATAATCCTAAAATTTTATGGAACCAGAAAAGACCCCAAATAGCCAAAAGAATGTTGAAAAAGAAAAGCAAAACTGGTGGCATCATCATTCCGGACTTCCAACTCTATTACAAAGCTGTCATCATCAAGACAATAAGGTACTGGCACAAAACCAGACACATAGATCAATGGAACAGAATCGAGAGTCCAGAAATGGACCCTCAACTCTATGGTCAACTAATCTTTGACAAAGAAGGAAAGAAGTTCCAATGGAAAAAAGACAGTCTCTTTAACAAATGGTGTTGGGAAAATTGGGCCAGCCATATGCAGAAGAATGAAACTGGACCATTTCCTTACACCACACACAAAAATAGACAAAATGTTTGAGGGGCACCTGGGTGGCTCAGTCGTTAAGCAACCGCCTTTGGCTCCCATCATGGTCCCAGGATCCTGGGATTGTGTCCCACAACAGGCTCCCTGTTCCATGGGAAGCCTGCTTCTCCCTCTCCCACTCCCCCTGCTTGTGTTCCCTCTCTGTCAAATAAATAAATAAAATCTTAAAAAAAAAAAAAAAGACTCAAAATGGTTGAAAGACCTAAATGTGAGACAGGAGTCCATCAAAATCGTAATAGAGAACATAGGCAGCAACCTCTTCGACCTCAGCCGCAGCAACTTCTTCCTAGAAACATTGCCAAAGGCAAGGGAAGCAAGGGCAAACATGAACTATTGGAACTTCGTCAAGATATGAAGCTTTTGCACAGCAAAATAAACAGTCCACAAAACCAAAAGACAACCGACAGAATGGGAGAAGATATTTGCAAATGACATATCAGATAAAGGGCTAGTATCCAAAATCTATAAAGAACTTATCAAACTCAACATCCAAAGAACAAATAATCCAATCAAGAAATGGGCAGAAGACATGAACAGACATTTTTCCAAAGAAGACATCCAAATGGCCAACAGACACATGAAAACGTTCTCAACATCATTCGGCATCAGGGAAATCCAAATCAAAACCTCAATGAGATGCCACCTCACACCAGTCAGAATGGCTAAAATCAACAAGCAGGAAACAATAGATGTTGCCAGGGATGCAGAGAAAGGGGAATCCTCCTACACTGTTTTTGGGAATGGAAGCTGGTGCAGTCACTCTGGAAAACAGTATGGAGGTTCCTCAAAAAGTTGAAAATAGAGCTACCCTACAACCCAGCAATTGCACTACTGGGTATTTACCCCAAAGATACAAATGTAGGGCTCTGAAGGGGTATATGCACCCTGGTGTTTATAGCAGCAATGTCCACAATAGCTAAACTATGGAAAGAGCCAAGATGTCCAACAACAGATGAATGGATAAAGAAGATGTAGTGTGTGTGTATACACACACACACACACACAATAAAACATTATGCAGCCATCAAAAGGAATGAAATCTTGCCATTAGCAATGGCATGGATGGAACCGAATGGTATTTTGCTGAGTGAAATAAGTCAATCAGAGAAAGACACGTATCATATGATCTCACTGATATGAGAAATTCTTAATCTCAGAAAACAAACTGAGGCTTGCTGGAGTGGTGGGGGATGAGAGGGATGGGGTGGCTGGGTGATAGACATTGGGGAGGGTATGTGCTATGGTGAGCACTGTGAACTGTGTAAGACTGTTGAATCACAGACATGTACCTCTGAAACAAATAATACATTATATGTCAAAAAAAAGAAGATAGCAGGAAGGGAAAAATGAAGGGGGGGAATTTGGAGGGAGAGATGAACCATGACAGACGATGGACTCTGAGAAACAAACTGAGGGTTCTAGAGGGGAGGGGAGTGGGGGATGGGTTAGCCTGGTGATGGGTATTAAAGAGGGCACATACTGAATGTAGCACTGGGTGTTATATGCAAACAATGAATCATGGAACACTACATCAAAAGCTAATGATGTAATATATGGTGATTAATATAATAAAAAAAGTTTACAGTATATACAGGATAACTCATAATTCATATAGGATATGTTAGCCACACTATAAGTAAAACATTCAATACTGTAGAATGGGATTATAGGTAAATTTTTTAAAAATACATAATACAAATAATCAATGCTATTTAAAACAATCATACTCATGTATGAGAACCAGTATCAAAATGTGGGTTTCGTTTTTAAGGTCTAACATCTTGTTGTTTATTTGTTGTCATGAGTTGAGGAAGTTTTCTTTTTCTATATAATACCTGGAAGTAATTCAGCTTTCTTGCACCAGTATTACTGATATGTGTAGCCCCATTCAAAACCTAAACAAGAGTGATTTGACAATCAATTCACCAAAAAGCACATTCTGGTACAACCTTCTGTCCAAAGTCTTATGATTACTTTTACCTTTATTTCTCATACAAAAGAACTACCAGTATAATGCTAAGTGAAGTAAGTCAGAGAAAGACAACAACACCTTATGATTTATATGTGGAATCTAAAACACAAAACAACAAACAAAAAGCAGAGTGAAACCTATAAATACTGAGAACAATGTGATTGTTGCTGGAGGGTAAAAGGATGGGGGATGGGCAAAATGACTGAAGGGGAGTGGGAGACACAGACTTCCAGTTATGGACTGAGTAAGTCATGGGAGTAAAAGGTACAGCAAGGGAATATAGTCAATGGTATTGCAATAGTGTTGTGTGGTAACAGATGGTAGCTACAACTGTGGTGAGCATGGCATCATGTAGAGTTACCTGAAACTAATGTAACATTGTGTGTCCACTATGCTCAAAAAATAAAGAACTACCAAGACAGTAAGGTCCCATACACTTCAGACTCTTTAACTAGCAGCGTGCTTTCCTAAATACAGACAAAGCATTCCTAGAAATATTTACAAATTTAGAACCTAAACACAAAGAGTTTTGGGAAAATTTAGCCATAAATAAATCAATACTTTCAAAATGGCATTAAATTTTATCTGGGGAAAGAGATACATTGGAACATAAGAAACAAAATTCAAAAGCATAATATCTGCTCTATTTGACTGATAACCTAGATTTCTGTGATATTGAAATGAAAATGGCAATGAAGAAACTGTAAAAGCATTTGATGCAGAAAGTAAACACACAGCAGAAAATATTTATAAGGAAAAGATTATTATTAATTCAGAATTCAAGAGTAGCCAAATATATTTGCTTGGTTCCTGTGTGTTAATAGATAGATACTGGAAGAAATAATCCACAACTGAAGGAACAGTTACTTGATATAAATAGGATTTCTACATCTATAACTTTTTTATATATATTTTTAAGATTCAGCTTTACACAGAGGTGGTATGGTAGCTTGAGCAAAGCAGTGATTCATAAAGTACTTGGTTCTAGGACCAATTCTGTCAACACCAGTCTTAAGAACTTTGACAAAATCTGTTGGCAGCTTCCTCTGTGTAATATACAGTAAGAGTGTCTGTCCCACTTACCCCTCAGGGCTTCTGTGAAGATCAAGTAGACATTAGTAGATTAGAGGGCTTTGAACGTTAAAAGTTCTATACAAATAAGAGCTCTTATTCTACTGAAGTTGTTCTTGATATTCCAGATTTGGTCCAATAACAACAACAAGGGCTCAAACAAAAATATTCTTGCTCAGAAATTATTACATGTAAGTGAAATAATTTGTCAACCTTCATTTTGACAATCTGTATTCATCTCATTTGCAATGCAATGAGGTAATAACTGGACTGTGTTGCACAGTTTACAGACTTACCCAAATGAGCATATATGGCCCATTTATCTAAGGATATTTTAATAGGTGCTATTTATTATGAGTTGGTCTCCTACAATAATATCATATAGCTGATATGTATTTCCTTTAGAAGACGACTTTGTTTAATATATTATCTAGGTATTTATTTTTAACATTTATCACATCTCATAATTTACACAAAGGAATGACAACTCTCTCAAATGCATCAAAGCATAGAGGCTTGAGAGCCCTGCACAAATTGGCGTTGATGGATGTTTTGCTTGTCTTTTTCCCAAAACTTTCTTTCATATGAAAAATATCCGTTTCCATTCTTTTTGTCTTTCAACACACGTTTTCCAATTTATCAATTATGTCACACACACCAAGCCACCAACTAGTTTTAAATGAATTACAGTTCTAAATTAAGTATTGAGAGAAATAAAGAAATGTATTTAAATAGGTAAATCACCTTACCTGACTTGGCTACTGAGCTTTACATACTTTGTATGTTTCAGCCATTAACACACCACATGCAGAGTAAGGTTGTAGGAGACAAAGGGGAAAAGTGAGGAAATAGAAAACTTCCACTTACTGCAAATGAAAGTAGATTCATCTGAATTATCAGCGCAATCGTTCACAAAATCACACAGCTTGTCCTTTGCAATGCACTGCTTGTTTGCACATGTGAATTCTTGAGCAGTACACTTCCTGTCTGGGCTAAGCAGGGGGGCACAATCTTGAAAGGAAATATCATCCACTGCTACATCTCCCATGTAACTGATACCACGCTTTGCCCTAAAGACAATCTTAAAAAAAAAAAAAAAAGGAAGAAAGGAAAAAAGGAAAGAAATCCAATTTCAGTTGAATTGTCCAAGAATTCAAAATTTGAGGCAACCATTAAATACAGGACATTAGGTTTGAATCTAATAAAAATACCCCATAATGAAACTCACCCAAAATGTTTGAGAGTCATCCCACAAATGTGGGAGTGGCAACACCACTGCATCTTGTCTAGATTTTTAGGACAGGTGGCAAAGATAACCAGCAGGAGCCACCAACCTACCAATGCTGCTTCTATACCTCTCTCATCCGAAACAAGACCTGCTCACTTCTTAGAGCCTCACCTGCACCTCGTATGGGAGGAAGGAGGCCAATCAGGTGACAAAGCACACGAAGAGAAAGAAGATGCAACCACACCCTGTATTTTGGCCAATTTGTTGCCACTCCTCAGATCTGTCCACCCCAACTATGTGAAAGCGAAGATATCAAACCTCAGTACCACGAGTTTTTTTTTAATTGCTCACATTTTTGGAATTGAAATGATTTTAATTTGCCTTTGACCGATATATGCGATGAACAAAATTCTCACGTGTGCCACTGTCTGACAGGGAAATCCCACTTACATGGACTCCAAAAGAATTAGAAATGATTAAAAGTAATAACAGGAGATGCTAAAATGTTTAGAAATTTCATCTTCAATTTGTAACATTACCAGTGCTTGGAAGAACAATTAACACTGTTTCACGGAACACAAGAAGTTACAAATTGTTTAGTTTCAAATTTCTCAGTGAAATTAATTCAGAATGTTTCTATTAAATTTCTCTGCATGCCAAATATGTATTTGTGTATTAACATAAGAAATATTCACATATTTTAAAGTAAATTTAGAGCAATTTGAAATGAGTTAACAAGGAATACAGATTTACTTCAGTGATTTTATACAAATATTTATTGTTCAAACTCCCAAACAGCTTTTGATGAAATCTAAACATTTTTCTCAAAAGAATTACAATTTTTCCTTAGGATGTGTTATGCTTTTATGTGACTGTATGAAAACGTATGTGTTTTCCTTTTAAGATAAGATGATACAATAATTGAAAATCATGCCTCTCAAATTATCAAAACTAAAACAAAATAAAAATACAATTTTTATGTAAATTCATATACCAAATTTACATAAATTGTTCTTCATAATAGATATGCTGTAAAAGAAAAATAAATTTGATAGATTGAGAGGCTGGAAGTCATTAAGAAAAGGTGAAACTAGAAAGAATAAGGACTACAGTGTTTTATAAGGAAACACCGATACACAAACTGAAAAGGGTACTCTATTTTCTGGATGCATCTAAACATTTCAATATGTGATAAAGTGTTCTGTGAAAAAGAAATCAGATAATAAGTGTTTCCTTATTAATTTGTTTTTGCACAACTCTACAGATGGACTCTCAGGTGCCTGCCATATTCAAATGATCAAATCACTGCTTATATCCCAACGCTCCATAAAATGTTGGTTAAGATTCCATACACTTTCTTATTGAATGTGATTATACTTTCTTTAAAGAGTAATTATATTTTTTTCAGTAGAATAAAAAGCAGGGTCAATTATTTTGGAAAATTTGGAAAGCAATATGGCACAGCGTTTGGATTATGGACTTGTAGATGAACTGGCCTTGCTTAAAGTCTGTCTCTGCCATTTTGTAGCATGCATCTAGAGCAAGTTCCCTCATGTGTAGGTAACTGTGTATTCTAGTATAAAAGGGGGGTAATAATCATACAATGACTATAAAAACTAAATGAATAAATGTTTCAAATTCATAGAATAGAACTTAGCACTTACTGAGTGCTGTGTATATGCCTGCTCTAGTTATACAAACTATTTTAATTAAGTACTCTAAGTTTGAGGGCTCCCAAATAAAACTCCAAAAACTACTCAGTGCTGATTCCGCATATAATTTCTAAAAGCATCTTATATTTTACTCAAGGGTTAGAGGTATTCCTCTTTCTGAGGTGAAAGGGAATGATATTGTAAAAATGGGAAAAACACGGACAGTATGCCTGGCTCAGTGCATAGTAATGAGCTTTGCACATAGTGGGTACTTAGTAAGTCTGCATGGAAGGAATGAGTGAACCCCCCCCCCCAAAAAAATCAAATATTCACAAGCCATTATTATCTAATTTTAAGAATCAAACAACATGGGCATATTTCTCTTCAAATTTCAATATATGAAAAAGCAAATTTCAGAAACATTAATAATTGATTCCTCCTGCTGAAATCCCCCTTAATGTTATTTTGAATATGATTTTATTCTACAAATATCCTACTTGCACAGAACTAGTTAAGAATTCATTGCCTGGGGTAGAAGTCTATGTCTGGCAGCAGCGAAACCTTCTCCATATTCTTGCTGAGGACTCTTCTACCCTCAGTTAAAAGATCTTAGAGAATGAACAGGTGGAGTCATTTTAAAAATAAATTTCACATTGTGCAATATGAAAATGCAGTCCAATAATTACATCTTCAGGCTGTAATACAATAATTACAACTTATTTCTTATCAATTTCCTAAATAATCTACAAATGATCCATAAGAAAACTGGGCTCCAGTGAGAAACCAAAAACATACGGGATTTATGACACCTACCATTCCAAGAAATTGGGGATAGGGCTGTACTGATCCTTTACACAGGTAGCTGCCCTGTGCTTCCACCGGAATGGAGAGGAGCTAATCTTTCACACAGCACGTGACTATAGTTACTGAATATCCACAGCAGAACGGGCTACTATTTCTGCATATACAGAGGACTGGAAATGCAGTAATTAGCCAAGATGTACCTTCTATCTAGAGATAAATGGTTCTAAAGTCATGAAATTAAGCCCTGTGCAATTAACACTAAGAAAATGGTCCCCGGCATAAATGCTTTTGGCTTCTCACTCTCCTGATCCAAATCTTAAAAATTTTAATAGTTGAGCTAAGGCTTTCTTCCAAGAAAACCCCCTTCTGCCAAATACATGCACACGCACGCATGCACACACACACACATCCATGAGTTATTTTCTTGATAATCCATAAAAAACAAAATCCATACCAGTTATCTTGGTATGTAATTATCTTCAATTTAAGCATATGTACTACTACTTATTTTAAATTGTTAGATATGTATAGGTCTTCTCCTCCTAATATTATTGTAATCTACATGAAGACAAGTACAGCATTATATAATTTTGCGCCTACCCAAAATATTTTTGAGTTAGATGAAAAAATTACCTCTATTAAGGCTCAACAATACAATGCACTTTCAAAAGTCTGTCTTTTAAATTAGTTTTGAAAAAGATTAACATAATTACTCCACAGTCTCCGGGAATATAAATGTAAAATCGAGGGAGGTGTTCTTTGTATGAGGGAGGCTGACTGTGAAGTGAAGCATGATGGCTGGCATTAAAATTACATAGTTGTAGAACATGGCTGTCTGTTTGGGAGAAATTAGGACATCTGGAACTGTTAAGTCCCTTACGGAAATGCTACATGGAGTGGTAGGTAGGCATTCATGTAACACATCAGGAAGGGGATGGGAGGGCAAAAAGACTATGAGTGGAGGAAATAAAGTAGGATTAGACAAAAAAAATTCAACAAAACTCCCACATCACTCAACAACTACTTGGCTTAACAAACCTGTATATGTGATTGAACGCCTAAAAACACTTCCACTTTCTTCCACTGTGCACCTTGCTGTCCTCTTTGAGCCCACAATTTAGCAGTAACACTGTCTTTCTTGCTGAGTACCTACCGAGATAAATCAAGTAATAGGTGTTAAAATATTCTGTCTTGATAAATTTTAAACATTTAGAATTTGACCAGTGATTTTTAAAAATTTTAACATCACCATGAAGTCCCTTAGAGAAAAGTGGGGACAGTTTTCATTAGATGTCTTTGTTTTCTCTACAGCAATGTGTCTCCAGGATCCCTCACAAGCTTTGTGTAATAAAGGTGCACATGAATATCTGTCAGTCAAGTCCAAACGGTCTAGGCACCATTTCATTAACACTTAACTACATTAGCTTTTTTAAAAAAACTGACAGAATTAACAATTGGAGTTTTATATATTAAATAATATTCATGGAGTCGAAATGAAAAGTACTTATTACTTACTGAAACATTTTTTTGAGGATGACTTCCCTTCCTCATGCTCTTGGGTTCAGTGGGGACAGTGTGTTATAATGGGAACCCATTCAATTTTAATAGAACACCTGGGTGATATGCGTGGGCACTGACTCTTCCTCCCAAGAGCCTCGGCACATCGCATCCTCCTCAGTATTCTATCCTTATTCTAAAGGGAAATTCAGATTAGTCTCAGCAGACAAATTATCCTGGCTCTTTTAGAATGCTACAAAATGAACCAACAAGAGAGTAACTGAAGAGAACAGGGAAAAGCAGAATTACACATTTTAAAGTAACTGGCTTAGTTGGTTTATTTAATTATTTCACAGCATTACTTTTTAAAAATACAATGTGTACAACCGAAAGAATCATTCTGGTAATGGGTTTGTGAAAGTTTTGACTTTCGAAAGTGCAGGCAACTTTTAATGGTTTCATTATCTCTGTATTTCCAGTTAAATTGAAACAGCTATTTTTTATTGGAGTATAAATAACATTCAAACTATTAATTTTATAGAAGTAGAGTTTCTAGACCTTTAGAATTTCTAAGTAATATGAAGCTAACAAAAATAATGCCATAGTTTTGGTCTATATAATTTATATAATTTAAGTTAAAACAACATGCTTCAGGGGCACCTGGGTGGCTCAGATGGTTAAGCATCTGCCTTCAGCTTGGGTCATGATCTCAGGGTCCTGGGATCGGGTCCCACATCAGGCTCCTTGCTCAGCGAGGAGCCTGCTTCTCCCTCTGCCTGCCACTCCCCCTGCTTGTACTCCCCCCCCCTCTCTCTCTCTGGCAAATAAATAAATAAAATCTAAAAAAAAAAAAAACATGCTTCAAAAAAATATAATTCCTAAAAAAGTAAATATCATTTTTTGATGAATACTTTAAAAAAGTATGGGAAATAGATCTTTGTATGAGTACCATTCTACATACAAATGACTAAGAAGAATGTGTTCATGCACAAAAACAAGGATCACATGCATTACCATTTTAGTTATTTGATAATTACTTATAACATTTTAATATTTTATAATTTTTCACCTACTAATACAAAATTGTACCTGAAAAAAGAAAGCATATTTCAGATGATTAATCTTAACTACAAAATATACCAGTTAAATAATTCTCATTTTTCTGATGAAAATCCTGCAGTAAGCTGTATCGATTGTTTGCCAAAAACCATTTTTTAAAAAGTCAATCTAAAACAAATGATAAGCTATAACTTTAATCCATAAGACTATTGGATGTTTTTAGATTATCAAACCTGCACACATACTTATACCCAAACAAGTTTACTTTTAAATAATTATGGGTAAGGAATCTCACCTATAATAAAGAAGATAATTCTTCCAAAACTGATAAGTAAATATAATATGCTTTCAAGTAAAAAAAAAAAAAAAGCTAATAGCATTTGTGAAATATGCTTATCTAAAACTTATTTGGAAAAATAAATATTTAACATAGCCAGGAAAATCTTAGAATAAGACAGACAGTAATAAAATGAGACAAACACCTAATATTAAAATTATAATCAAGGCACAGGGGAAGAAGTGGTTAAGCAGCTGTCCTGCAGTCTGTTTCTCTTTCTTTATTGGGGGGAAAAAAGTAGGTAACCTACCTGTACTCTTTTTGCAAATATGCTAAACATAGGCTTCTTCACTAACAAATTAATGGTATTTGACAAGGGAAAGAGCCCTTTGCTATGCCTGCAGTTAGCAAGATATTCCTGGTCTAAAACTGCTCACGGTAAACAATTCTAGAATTTTGGGATTGGTCTTTCAGACATGGCCTCCCTGAAATAGTACAAATGGAGATGTTTGACAACTGAGTTGCCTTGTTCTGTGTGAATGATGCATCTATAAATATTACTTAAAACCTCATATATTGTATAAGGCATGTCCAATATGGGAAAAAAGGATGCAGGCATCTGCCTTGGGACTCCAGAATCTCTCTCTGGTTTGCCTATGTAACTTGGCCTTCTAAAAGAAACCAGGACCCCCTCGAAAAAGTTAACTCCAGGGATGGAACAAGATAAAAATAACATGAGTCTGGAACATCTTCTTGGACAGAAAGGAAGACAATGCTCAAAGACTAATGGGACTGTCAAAGAGACATAGAAGCCAGCTTCAAGGGTCTCCTATGAGCAAATCTGGGACAATTTAAGAACCAATGAAAAATAACAGTAATAATAGACAATAACAAATTGAATACAAAAAGGATCCATGAATCCACACTGATATAAATCAATAAATGGAGATGTAATTTTGTTGGTGGTGGTGGTGCAAGGTCATAAAAGTCTAGAGAAGATTAAGGAGTTATTCCAATTTGAAAGACACTAGGAAGAAATAACTAAGTGTGATATGTGATACTGTATGGAATTTTTCCTATAACAGATGGTCTGGGACAATGAGCAAAAAAAATAGGAACTCTGAGTGAAAGTTATATTGGGGTTCTCTGTGAGATTCTTGAAACAGTTTGAAATAGTTGAAACAGTAATTCTGAAACAGTTTAATTTTTTTAACAAAGAAACAATTTGAAAAAGACAATTGGAAAATGAAGCAGAACTCGAAGAATGCACATTCAAAGGTCACTGAAGTGTGTATAATCCATTTGCACTATTCTCAGAACATTGGTATTCTCAGAACACTGACACTAAAACCTACATGAAACATTTCAAGTACAAAACTGTATTACATGCAAGCTGTGTGTACTTATTCTGATGTTTAGGAATAAAGGTAATAACCATAAAGTAAATAGTTAAAAAACATCCTACTGGTCATTCAGGTCCAATTTTGCTAAACCTTTTTATTCAATCATGCCATATTGAAACTAGTAAGGTGTTGATAATTACCCATGATCATCTATTAGCAGACCATATTTTAATAACACTAAATTGTACAGTATGAATTTTTATAGAGGAAAATTTAGAAAGTGCAATTGTCTAAGAAGTACCTGGAGAGAACCAATTGTGACACCATTCATATGAGTCCAGAACACCAGGGTACATCTTGGTCCCATGCGTGAAATAACAGGAGTGAGTATATCAGCCATGTCACCAAATTTTCCATTTGAACTATCAGCATACAGGTACCAGCCATCTGTGGTGTTTCTGGGGAAAGTACAAAGTGTATATCAGATTAAAAAAAAAAGAAGAAAATCATAAAATATAATATGGTTCATCACTGACCATATTTTATTGTTCTGTAAGTTTTCCTAGAAGCATAATAATGTTTTATAGCATAATGATGACTCACAATCTTCAGCAGCAATAATTATTCTACTGCCTCTTACCTGTAGCCAGGAGGATGCCACAGGTGGTTCATTAAAGACTGGCTCGGTCTCACCCCTTTCTGGGGATTGCGGATGAAGGTCGCAGGCCTGAGCCTCATCTCTTCTCAGAGGCCGTGGGAAAGGAGATTGGGGATTCTTTTTTCCTGCCCAGACAGGGTATGCCCCCTGTGGCTGCCTTTCTGAAGGAGTGAATCCAATGTTGACTGGAGAAATACCATGTTTACAGCTGGAGGAGAAACATGCCCAACACTGGTGGAGGTCTGACTTGAAACAGGGCCCTGGCCTCCTTTACAGCACAGGCAGAGATGACAGGGACAAGGAGCATATGACTCCTTCTGCTCCCTGATCCTGTGGTACTAAGACCACTCTACCACCTTCCTCAAAGCCTTCTTGCCCCTGGGCATTCCCTGCCTCTATCATCCCTTCCTCTAAGAGTCCCAGCTCCTTGACCTATCGGCTGTCTCCCAGAAAACCAGTGTTTGGAGCAATAAGACTATTTTTGCTTGAGTTTTTTTTTCTAAGAAAAGGTTAAGAGCATTGTGGGGATCTTTATGCTGTTGCGGTTTACCTTCTTAGAAAACAGTTATTAATAGGATGGATGTCTGAGTTTCAGCATCAGAGTATCTTTCGGAAACTTGGAACAGGAAGAGTTCGGCCTCCACTGCCTAAGGAGGGGGCCCCTCACTCTCTGCCCTCACCTTGCTTCATGCTGCCTGGGTTTCCAGCCCGCCCATCAAGTGCCCCACTCAACTTTGATCCTGCTTGCGCCACCACCGCCCACATATCTGGGGGCACTTGTCACTCTTGGGTTATTGCTCTCCCTTGACTCCTTTCCCCATCCTTGGTCTGTCTGGTGGCCCCCTGACAGGCACAGCACTACTGGAGTTGCCTAGGAATTGGCAATGTGACAACAGCCAAGGTTGAGGCTGAGGCCCAGGGATGGCGCCTCGGCCATCCTCCCACAGTGGGCTGAGACACAGCCTTTGGAATGCCAAGCCCATCTCTGATCCTGCCCGCTAGTCTTAGAGGACAGGGAGTCCTGTCTAGAGAGACGCTTCAGAGGGGAAACTAGGAGGTGGGACTTGAGGGTTGGCTAACGTAAGCTTCCACAGCCACCATCAAGTGGTGACTCCACTGCCACTGGTTGCCCAGGGGTCCCCACATCTTTTTCCATGAGAACCCACAGGGGAAAGGGAGTTTGTAGAGGAATATTTTAAAGAAATCTTTTGTGCCTTTCATCAGAGCACGAGAGTAGGTTGCAATGATTTTAACATTTGTGTGGGGTTGACTCAGGTGCAAGGGAGGTTTTAGCCCAGGCCAAAGTTAGTTTAAAATACTACATAAAAATCCATTTTTCTTTTTTTTTTTTTTGCACAGAAGCTGGTGATCTAGGACCTACACGTGAACAGCTTTATATCAATATTTTTGTACTTGGCTTTCTTAGGTGGGTTTGATACATTATATTTAAGTTCCTTGAACACCATGGATCCCCCTAATGTGGATGAATGACTGAGGCTTTTTAAATTCAGGGACATTTGTGTGAATAAAGTTTTTTGATGGGGTCAAAGAAGCCAAAGAAAAAAGAAGGAAGGAAGGAAGGAAGGAAGGAAGGAAGGAAGGAAGGAAGGAAGGAAAGAAGGAAGGAAGGAAGGAAGGAAGACTCTACTATCAGTTGGTACATGGTAAAGGCTGAAATTACCAAGTCTAATCTGTAATTACTTGGTTGTGTGCTTTTGTTTTGTGTTTTACAATGATACTGCCAATAACATGGTCAGCTTTGTACAGCTTTTCTTTTTTTCAACATTTAATTTTTTATTGAAGTATAACTGACATACAATGTTATTAGTTTCAGAGGTATCACATATTGATTTGATAATTCTATACACTACTCAATGCTCACCATGATAAGTGTAGTCACCATCTGTCACCATATATTATTACAACATTATTGATGGTATTCCTTATGTTGTACTTTTCATCTTTGTGACTTACTTACTTTATAACTGGAAATTTAAAGTTTGTACCTCTCAATCTATTTTGCCTATCCCCCCATCTTCTTCCCATCTAGCAACCACCAGTTTGTTCTCTGTATTTAAGTCTGTTTGGTTTTTTGTTCATTCATTTGTTTTTTTTAGATTCCACATGTAAGTGAAATCATATTCTCATGTGTGTAAAAAGGACTCTAAATAACTGAATGTTTTTAGAAGATGCACATAAAGAAGAAAAATATATGTAAAAAATTAAGCATGTAAAATAGAAAGGAAACTGGCCTGAGGTTCCACTTACAAGTCTAAAAGGATTTCAAGGTTCAAATTTAATCTCTATTTAGTTCAGTTTTACTTAAATATTTTTAATATTTTAATAAGCTGGTAGATAATTTTTAAAGTGTGTCTTTTTCCTCCTTACCTCCAAATAAAAGAGGAAAAGTCAGAATGAAAACAATTGAATATCAAAGTAATCTTGCCATAAAAGACAGAGTTGATGCCGTCACTTTAAATATCAATTCAAAAAAGAAATAGTAAACATTAAAGACATCTAGGTAACACACAGTCTTTTGAAGTATTAAATGAAGAGGTGACTCCCCACAGTTTGGGCATTCTGGAACACTTTAATTGGATTTCTTACCACTTTCTCACCTAAGTATTATGCTAGATACTATAGAATGTAAATTTGCTACTTATTAAAACCATTTTTATTTTGAAAGATTTATCATTTTTATTGAGGAAAGAAATGTGAATCACTAACAGGAAATGGATGGAGAAAAACACATAAGTATTCATTCAATCCCCACATACTTATCGTCAGTCTTTGCAGTTTTGCCTGCCTCAGGCCCTGGGAATGGGACTGTGAGCAAACATAAAACAGGTTTTGGTCTCTGACCTCATCATTTACTAGGTGGACAACATTAGGCAGGTTAGTTAACCTCTAACATATTAGTTTCTTCATTTATGAAATGTTCCATATAAGGTCTTAAGAATTATAAATAAAAGGCCCCTGAGTGGCTCAGCCAGTTGAGCATCTGCCTTCGGCTCAGGTCATGATCCCAGGGTCCTGGGATTGAGTCTTGCATCAGGCTCCCTGCTCCTTATGAAGTCTGCTTCTCCCTCTGCTCCTCCTTCTACTTGTTCTCTCAATCTCTCTCTCTCTCTCTCTCAAATAATAAAATATTTTAAAAAATTAGAAATAAAATAAAGGAACATCTAAAACAGTACCTGGCCCATCTTATATATTTAATAAATGATAGTTGTGATTTGTGGTTATGTTTATGTCATAAGTTGCTGCCAAAGGAATAGAGAGTTTAGTGTCCTACAAACCACAGAGGGTATGAGTAAAGATCATTTTTAAGAGGCAGGATTATTATATTAATTTGAATTAATGTTGCAATATATAAGCACTTCCAGCTTCATTTCTTGTGTGCTTAATATCCCAGGATCCTAGGGATATCAAGAACAGAAATTAATGGGGCACCTGGGTGACTCAGTAGTTAAGTGTCTGCCTTTGGCTCGGGTCATGATCCCAGGGTCCTGGGATCGAGCTCTGCATCAGGCTCCCTGCTCAGCGGGAAGCCTGCTTCTCCCTCTCCCAATCCCCCTGCTTGTGTTCTCTCTCTGTGTGTCAAATAAATCAATAACATCTTTAAAAAAGAACAGAAATTAATATATAATTGATTCGCTGGTTTATAGAGTCACTGAGATCCAGCACAATTTCTACAGATATTTTTTTCCCAGATTGGGAAACAGATCCTAAGCTTCATACGGAAATCCAAAGGACTAAGAAGAGCCAATTTCAATGTAAAGAACAAAGTTAGAGAATTTACTCCAACAGATGTATTCATTATTAAGGTGGAGTAATCAAGACAGAGGGTTACTGGAGTAAAGACAGGCAAATGGACCAGATAAATTCATGTATATTTGTACACCTGATTTAGAAAACTTTAGTTCTTCAGAGCACTGAAGGAAAAGGCAATCTTTTCAATGTGTACTGAATAAATTAGGTAGCAATGTGGGAAAAAAAACAAAATTTGCCCCTATTTCACAGCTTTCAAAAATAATAAATTCCAGATAGATTGTACCTGGAATGTAAAAGATTCAAACAATAAAGCTTCTCTAAGTTAATATAATAATAGCTTCACGTTGTGGAAGTGAGAAAGTTCTCTTTAATAATACACAAAAATTACTAACTATAAGGGGAAATACTTAAAAATGGGCTGTACCCAAATTAAGGATTTCTGTTTATCAAAGATACCAAAATGATGATCAAAGTCATCACTGAATCATCATTAGTGAATGGGAGGAAAACATACATATCACATTTAATGAATATAACATTTACTGATTGCTTACTATGTACCATGCACTATGCCAGATGTTCAACAGTGTGTGTGTGTGTGTGTGTGTGTGTGTGTGTGTGTGTGTGTGTGTAGGGGCCATGTCTATTTTGTTTTCAAAGCAGTACCTGGTTCATAGATCCTCAAAAACTACTCGATAAACAAAATAAATGAATTTAAAATTGGTATAACACATGTAGAAATAAAAAGACTAAAGGAATGACAGAACTATGGATTCAGATGAAATTATTCATGAAAAGTTGATAATGTGTTTCATGATGAGGGGAAATAAACAACATAAGAAAAGAAAACAAACCCCAAAGATCCAGAGACCGTGGAGCAAGTGACTAAAAGTCACAATTCTGGCAATGATAACAGCATCTAGTCAACAGTTCTTCAACTATAGGTCTCTGTATTAATTTCCCCAGAAACTATGCAATGAAAACCTATGAATGTTTAATTTTCCCAATCCAATATAATTTGATAAAATTCACAAAGATAAATATAAATTACTAAAACAATTCCTTATATTTATATACCCCCGAAATATCCCCACCTTCAAGAAGAAGTAAAAAGGAGATATTGATATCAGGAGATCAATATGAAAAATGCAAGCAAAAAAACTGCATTTGTGTTTTTACATTGTACTATGAACACAGTGCTGGTGTAGCAGTACATCATTTGGTCACCAATCTTACATGCATTAACTGTGGGCACATGATGTACTATGGATGATTCCTATTGGAAAAATGAAGAATTATACAAACAGTTGCCTGTGTCTAGGATGAGATGATTCAAGCATGTACCTGCAAAGGAAATCAACTCACCTCCTAGAATGAGCAAAGCAGTAATGATCACACCTAACAATGCTGTCACCCACAAAATATCAGCATCTTTCCACCAGCCTTCAAATGGTCTTTTCTCATATGAGGTAAGAAGTAGAACATTTTATAAATACATATATTTTCTAATAAAACATATTATAAACCACATAGAGAGTGTTGTAACACTTGAAGGAAGTGTTGTACATCCAGGAGTTGCAAAAGTAAAGATACCAGGTGATGATGTACAAGTCATTAAAAATAGTGATTATAAAAGAGATCTTATTTACAAGGCATTGCTATTTTAAAGAAGGTCTCCCAGGCCTCATGGGATAATCAGTTTCTGAAGTCTTTTTTTTTTTTTTTAAAGATTTTGTTCATTCACTTGACAGAGAGAGAGAGACAGCGAGAGAAGGAACACAGGCAGGGGGAGTGGGAGAGGAAAAAGCAGACTTCCCCCTGAGCAGGGAGCCCGATGCGGGGCTTGATCCCAGGACCGTGGGATCATGACCTGAACCGAAGGCAGACCCTTAATGACTGAGCCACCCAGGCACCCCTCTGAAGTCTTAACATTACATAAATTAAGCAATTAAAATATTGACCTTTTTCCCCCTTATTTGAGAATCTCCTGGGTATTCCAATTAAATTAGTAAGAAAAAAATACACTTGCATGGACAAATCAAAATATTTTTGAGTTGGGACAAGTGTCCTTTGACCCTGTACATCTACAACATCAGGGCATATTCTCTAGTCAACACTTCTTCAACTATAGGTCTCTGTATTAATTTCCCCAGAAACTATGCAATGAAAACCTATGAATGTTTAATTTTCCCAATCCAATATAATTTGATAAAATTCACAAAGATAAATATAAACTACTAAAACAATTCTTTATAATTATATACCCCCGAAATATCCCCACCTTCAAGAAGAAGAAAAAAGAAGAATAGGCTTATTCTTTGGGCTGAAAAATACCTTTTAATTCTTTATGATATTATAGGCGTTTTTAACATACCTGAAGAGATATGACCTAGTAAAAGCTGTCATGAACTTTATGAGCTTCATGTGTAGCAGAAAATACGAAGTGTTCAACAGTACAATTCTAATGGTTTCCATAGCATTACCCTAGTATCTGTAATGAACAATTCTTGTTGAGTGAAACTAACTGCTCCCCCCACCCCCCCAGAGCCACCAAAACCACTGTGTGAGACGAACAAAACCCGTGACCCACCAACTGCTGTGGTAGGCTTCTTAAGCAAGCCAGACCAACCAGAGTTCCAGTGTGGGATTTTTAGAATATAAATTAAGGGAAAAGGAATACTCCTTCTTGAGTGTCAAATCTTACTCACTGAGTCCCCAAGGTTCTGACTCCAAAACTCCACTGTAGTGATGGAGAAAAGACAAAAAAAAAAAAAAGCTTCTGGGGGTTTGACTTTATTGGTCCTTTCTGAAATACACATCTGATCCTACCATCCTGCTTAGAAATCTTCAATAGAGGGGCACCTGGGTGGCTCAGGAAGTTAAGCCTCTGACTCGTGGTTTAGACTCAGGTCATGATTTCAAGGTCGTGTGATCAAGCCCCAAGTCAAGCTCCACACTCGGCCAGGATTCTGAGATTCTCTCTCTTCCCCTCCTGCTCACACACTTCCTCTCTAAAATAAATAAATAAATCTTAAAAAAAAAATCTTAAATACATCCTTACTGATTCAAAGACCCTTGAACTAAACTATATGCCATTACACTACAATAAAAAACTTCCGTAAAATACAGATCTATTCACTACACATGGTGTCCACATGAGCTGGCATAGCTTTTTTCAAAGCATAGCTTTCTTGATAAAAGAAACCGTGAATTCATTTGCATTCCGCTGCAAGCTCTTTATATCATCATGTATTTGTAACTAATGGTACACACACTGACACTTTATACTGCACTGATACATAACTCGGTCAGTGTTTTTTCTTCTGAAGGCCACAGAGTAAATATTTTAGGTTTTGTGGGCATAAGGTCTCTGTTCAAACTATTAAACTTCTGTCTTTGTAGCATGAAAGCATCCATAGACTGCTTAAATGAATGGTTATGGCCATGCTCCAATAAAACTATATTTACAAAAAAGGCTTCAGGCCAGAATTGGCCCATAGACCATACTTTGCTCACACTATTCTATGGATAAAGTCTCCATTCATCGGGATCAGAGGAGTACTTTCTATAAAAATATCTGGCATCAGCTATCACATATTACTTTACTCAGACACCCAGGTTTATAGCTGTTGTAATGTTCATGTAATGACTTGAATACATCAGGCACTTTCTTTTCTGTTTCCCGTGTATCTGTCCTTCTCCTGGGCATACTCATAACCTCTGCTCTTGGTCTGTCCTCTATACTACTTTGATTTTTCCTCCACAACATATCTCAGATATGTCTTATTTCTAAGAAGGCTTAGACTCAAGTCCTTGGTTCAAAATTACCTACTCACCTAGGACTTTCATAGCATCTATACATAACTTTTTGAATGTCTTCTTTGTGTTGCATTTTAATTCACTGAATATCAAGCTTTATTCCCCAGCAGATTCTATACATATCAAGGCATATATTTTAACTCATTTAGCTACATCACCTTGTGAATCCAAAAAACCTTGTAAAGTGGCTTAAACTCAATTGGTACTCAATAAATATTTCCCAAATCTGTTGCTGAAGATTAAATAAAAGTGTTAGAGAATTCTGGCTTTTCTATATCAAAATTCTCCTTTACAAGTGCAAGGCATTTCAATTACAAAAAAAAAGGACTTACAATTTTAGCAGAGTGCTTTTGGGTTTCTCTTTCCTAGTCTCATGAAATAAAAATGAAGTAATGAACAACATGTGCTGAAATTTTATACAACCATCTGGGGGGTTTTCCCAACTCAAAATTCAATATCACATGTATCAAAGCCAACTATTTTAATTAGGAGCCCCCACAGTTCCTGTTTCAATACTGTATGACATTCACTGCAGAAAATCTTTGTTAAGGCAAGTAGAAACACACACACAAAAATAACAATGGATAAATTTTAAAGTCGAAGAAATTACACTATGTAGTTGTATTTATTTATTTTCTAATTTCAAAACAGAAATTTTAAAGGCTCACTAAAGTAATCATATTCTTTGTAAAACAGATTTTAGGCCAAAAAACACTGGTTTCTGAGATGTCTATAAAAAAGTATTTGAGATTTTTAGATCAGTTTTTAAATTGTAATCTATCAATTAGAGAGTATTAATGATAGTTTGTTGTTCAATGTTTGTAACAAAGCTGAGAAGCTGGGATCATAACCACACTACTTCACAGATAAGGAAAATTAAATAATTTGCTACTGCTAATTCCTTCTGTGAGTATTGAAATCACGATGACACTTAGATCCTTCTCCCCATGTTTTATATTATAAACTAGTTGTCCTCTAAGTGTGATGTCAGAACCAGCCACATTAGGATTACCTGGCAACTAACTTTAATCACCAGATCTTGGGCCCTATCTCAGACATACTGAATCAAGAACTCTGATGTAGAGCTCAGCAGTCTGTTTAACAAATTCTTCAGCTTAATCTGGCGCATGCTAAATTTTGAGACCCACTGCTCAAAACCATTTACACTAACATCTAAAAGAGTATCTACAATTCCAAGTTGCCAATTCAAGATGCTAATCCAAAAGAAATACTTAGAAAAACAGACTTTCAAGCTTAATTCTTTTTCCCAAAATGAACACTCTGTGGAAAATAACTTTAAATAATTTCTTAACACTTGTTTTTACAACACCTCATTTTCTATTATATACTGTGTAGAACACAGGCACTATACTATATTCTAGCAAGAAAAGAGAAAAATTTGGCTGAGAGAGCTATGGGTTGGAATTCTTAGTCAAATATATTTAAGAAATTCAATGAGCAATGCCAGGATACCATTTAGAACACACACATACACACATAGATTTGATGTAAATAATTCTTTAGTTCTGTCATCAGTTGTCCATTATGCCTTTTGTTAGTAACTCATACATCCTTAATGTATTTCACCAAAAAAAAAAATGTCTGGCATATGATAAGTCCTTAACTAAATATCTGTCAAGTGAATGAATAAAACAAACAAACAAAACAACTGACAAATTGCTTTGGAGAATCACTAGATAAAATAATACCTCCAATAAAAATTTTTGACCTAGATTTCAAAACAAATTAATTTAAATTTTTGAGAATTTAAAAATAATTTTTAAAATTATACTTTATCAGAAATGACTATTATTAATGCAAGAATTTATTCACATGTTACTGTGAATGAAAGTTCTATTTGTTTCAGACAAATTTGTTCCAGGTTCCAAGGCAAAGGAAGTTATCAGGGATAAAGAATGGTATTACATAATGATAAAGAGGTCAACAGTCCAAGAAGACATAATAATCCTTAATGTATATGAGCTTAACAAGAGTATCAAACTATGTGAGGCAAAAACAGAATTGAAAATAAAAGCAAAAAACAAAAACAGATGAATTCACTATCATAGTTAAGGACTTCAACACACCTCTATCAGAAATGGACACATTTCACAGGCAAAAGATCAGTAAGGACAAAGGTGAACTCAACATCATTAGTCAGATGAATATAACTGACATCGACAGACTACTTTATCCAGTAACCTCAAAGTATACATTCTTCTCAAGCTCACACGAACATTCACATCTAATAAGGACTGTTAAACAAAACATACAAAAAATTCTTTTTTTTTAAGATTTTATTTATTTATTCATGAGAGACAGACAGAGAGAGAGAGAAAGGCAGAGGGAGAAGTAGGATCCCCTCTGAGCAGGGAGCCTGATGCGGGACCCGATCCCAGGACCCTGGGATCATGACCTGAGCTGAAGGCAGACGCTTAACCATCTGAGCCACCCAGGCGCCCCATACAAAAAATTCTTAACACTCAACAATAAGAAAACAAATAACCTGATTAAGAAATGGGCCAGGTTTTAGAACTGTCTCTGTCCATCGTGGGTTGTGTGGAGTTAGCTTGTGGGGGTCTATAAGACCTGAAAATGGAGAGCCTCTTTGCTTCCCAGCAACTGCACCCAGTGGCCTCGTGGCAGTCACCATGTCACAAAATAATTATTTTGAGTTGCCCTAGAAGCGCTATGGCTGTTATATGGATTACCATGAGAAAAAGAGAAAGAAGGAAGGTCAAGAGGCTCATGAACGTTCAAAGAAGGCAAAAAAGATGAAAGCTAAGCTCTACCATAAACATCACCACACTGGGAAAATACAAACAAAAAAGACTCAAGATGCATGAAAAGACAAACACCAAACAAAAGAAGATGAAAAGTCTCCACAAGGAGCAGCACCTGCATATCAACTGGACAGGAAGACACAGTCCAGAGCTAAAGTACTTTCTAACAAGATTAAACAAAAACAAAAAGAGAAGGTGGGAAAATGAGAAGTCCCTTTGCCCAAAGTTTGTGCCCAGGGAGAAACAGAAATATGAGAAGTTGTTAGAACAAGGAAGAGAAAGGAGAGAGCATGGAAGAAGATGGTTACAAATGTCTGCTTTGTTGGAAATGGCTTAACTCGAAAACCATCCAAATATGAGAGATTCATTAGGCCAATGGGCTTAAAAGTCAAAAAGGCCCATGTAACAGCCTGAACTGAAAGCCACCTTTTGCCTGCCGATACTTGGTGTAAAAAAGAATCCCTCATCCCAACTATATACAACTTTGGGTGTTACTACCAAAGATACTGTCATTGAGGTGAATGTGAGTGAGATGGGCTTTGTGACACAAGCAGGCAAGGTTATTTGGGGAAAATACGCCCAGGTTACCAACAATCTTGAAAACGATGGAAGTATAAATGCAGTCTTGCTGGTTTGACAGTAGTTTCAGACAAATAACTCCTTATAATTACTGAGGACTACACACAAATCAGGAAAAACCACCATTACTGTGGTGGTTCTGAATACCACTAAACAGCCTAACATATCTACAGTCATCAAGAGAACTATTTATCCTATTGTAACATGCATTAAAATAGCCCAGTTAGAAAAAGAGAGAGAGAAAGGAAGAAGAAGAAAAAAGAAATGAGCCAAACACCTGAACAGACACCTCACCAAAGAAAATATACAGTTGGCAAAAAATAAGCATATGAAAAGATGCTCCATACATATGTCATCAGGGAAATGCAAATTAAAATGGGATGTTGGGACTCCTGGGTGGCTCAGTTGGTTAAGCATCTGCCTTCGGCTCAGATCATGATCCCAGGGTTCTGGGATCAAGTACCACATCAGACTCCTTGCTCAGTGGGGAGCCTGCTTCTCCCTCTGCCTGCCGATACCCCTGCTCTTGTGCTCTTTCTCTCTCTCTTTCTGACAAACAAATAAATAAAATCTTTAAAATAAATAAATAAAATAAAACAACGAGATGTTACTATATGCCTATGAAAATAGTCAAAATCCAGAAACTAACACAACCAAATGCTGGCAAGGATGTACAGTAACAGGAATTCTCATACATTAATGGTGGGAATGCAAAACTTCACAGCCAGTTAAAAGGACTGTTTGGTAGTTTCCTACAAAACTGAACACATTCTTATTCATATGATCCAGAAATTATGCTCCTTGGGATTTAGCCAAAGGAGATAAAAACTTATGTCCAGACAGAAACCTGCACGTGGATGTTTAGAGCAACTTTATTCACAATTGCCAAAATTTGGGAGCACCCAAGCGTCCTTCTATAGGCGGATAAACTTTGGTACACTGAACTATGGATTATTATTCAGCACTAAAAAGAAATGAACTATCAAACCATGAAAAGACAAGGAGGAAACTTAAGTGCATATTATTAACAGAAAGAAGCCAAATTGAAAAGGCTACATAATGTATGACTCCAACTATATGACATTCTAAAAAAGGTAAAACTATGGGGACAGTATAAGGTTAGTAATTGCCAGGGCTTTGGTGGAGAGGAGGGAAGAATGAATAGGCCGAGCAGAGGATTTTTAGGACAATGAAGGTACTCTCTATTAATGGTGGATAGATGTCATTATACATCTGTCCACACCCATAGAATAACACTGAGAGTGAACTATAATGTAAAATATGGGTATTTTGCATGTAATTTAAGTCCATCAGTTGTAACAAATACAATGGTATTAATTCTAGGGAACGAAGCAGGGTTCATCTTGCACAAAAGAGAAGAATCTATAAATACAGAAGCTGATACAAAGCAGGGCTTGATGTATCACAGATGCATTACAAATAGAAGTGGGGAGAAGACACAAAATTACTTGAAAATTAAAAAATTTCAAAATGTTATACAAATGATATAGCCATTAGTTTACTGATTTCAATGTCAGGCAAAAATAACTAAAAGAGAATTCTTAATATTTCCTGAAACAATAACAGCCAGGCATGTTTGTAGTAAATACATTTATTTATTAAGACTGAATGGATTTTTAAAAAATTCAATCATTCCAGCACTGATCTATAAGGATATTTATTCAAAACTTTACTTGTAACTTCCTTGGACTTTTGAAAGTTCCATATAATACAACTAGCAAATTAGATTCTGCTTACTAGAGTCATGATATTCTCCAAATTTATGAAATGGACTTATAAAATTATATGATTGTGAAATTCACAGTAAGCATAAAAAAATATAAGATACAGCCAAAACGGAGGTAGGAGCAAGATGGCAGAGGTGTAGGAGACCTAAATTTCCTCTGGTCCCAGGAATTCAGCTAGATAGGGATCAAACCATTCTGAACACCTACGAACTCAACAGGAGATCGAAGAAAACAATAGCAGCAACTCTCTGAACAGAAAAGCAACCACTTTCTGGAAGGTAGGACGTGCAGAGAAGTGAATCCAAGGCGATATTCGGGAAGATAGATGGCTGGGGGAGGGAGCCTCCGTCAGCCGCTAATGGCAAGTGATAGAGTCGCAGAGCACAAAATCAGAACTTCTAGAAGTCTGCTCCACTGAGGGACATCACTCCAGCAGCTAAGCGGGGGGTGGAACCCTCACTGGGACAGTATGGTCTCAGGACCCTCGGAGTCACAGAAAGACCAGGGGTGCCTCAGTGCGGCAGAGCTCCCAAGTATCGGAGCAGGGAAGCCAGCTGCAGAGATGGAGCCGAGGAGTGGGCTCTGAGCTCGGGGTTAACATCAACTGTGATCCGTGGCACAGTCGGCCCACTGCTCTTCTAGTAGGGACCCGACAAGCAGCAGATCTGGGGAGACTCCCCTTCCTCCCCTGGTAGGAGCGGTGTGGGAGCATACTACACGGATCTACTGGGTTTGGAGACTTCACATGGGGTCATGTGCCAGAGATAGAAATGCTCGGTCACAGGCCAGGTGAGCGCAGAGTGAGGCCAGAGACCAGGAAGATGGGACTGATTGACTACTTTTCTCTGGGGGCTCACTGAGGAGTGGGGCCCTGAGTTCTCAGCTCCTCCTGGGCAGAAATTGGGAGGCCGCCATTTTCACTCTCATCTTCCAAGGCTGTCCAAAAAGTTTGCAGGGAACAAAAGCTCCCGAGAGCAAACCAGAGCAGATTATTTAGCCCATCCGGCAAGGGAGGGCAATTCCGCCTCTGGCAAAGACATCTATGAACCACAGCAAAAGGCCCCTCCCCCAGAAGAACAGCAAGAACTCCCAGCCAAGATCAAGTTTACCGATCAATGAGAAGGGCATAACTCCAGCATTAGGGGAATACAGCACATAGAATTCATGGCTTTTTTCACATGATTCTTTAGTCTTTCAAAGTCAATTTTTTAAATACTTTTTTAAAATTTTTTTTCCCCTTTTCAAGCAACATCTTATTAACCCCCTTTTTTAAAAAAGTCTTTTTATTTTTCATTTTTAGAGTCATATTCTATCCCTTCACAGGAATTAACCTTATATTTGGGGTGTGTGTGTGTGTGTGTGTGTGTGTGTGTGTGTGTGTGTGTGTATGTTGTTCTCTCTTTAAAATTTTGGGATACAGTTTCTTCTAACAGACCAAATATACCCTAAATCTCTAGTGTATGGGTTTCTTCTAGTCTCCTGCCTGATCACATTCTCTCCCCTTTTATCCTTTTTGTTAAATCTTTTTTCAACGAACTTATCAATTCCTTTTATAAAATCTTTTATACTTTTCATATTTACAATCATAATCCATCCCTTCATATTTACCCTTATTTGTGTGTGTGTGTGTGTGCGCGCGTGTGTGTATATATATATATAAGCTTTTTTTTCTTTAAATTTTGGTAGGCACTTTCTTCTAACAGACCAAAATATGCCCAAAATCCAGCGTGTGGCACTGATCTATGCACCAGCCTGATCAAATTTGATCATATACTATTTTGTTTGTTTGATCTTATTCTTTTTCTTTTTTTTCTTTTTTCTTTCTTTCCATTTCCCCTGGTTTCAGGTCTCTTCTGATTTGCTTAGTGTATATTTTCTGGGGTTGTTCTTACCCTGTTAGCATTTTGTTCTCTCATTCATCTATTCTCCTCTGGACAAACTGAAAAGACAGAAAAAAATCACCTCAACAAAAAGAACAAGAGACAATACTGACAGCCAGGAATCTAATCAATATGGACATTAGTAAGATGTTGGAACTAGAGTTCAGAATGACGATTTTAAAGATACTAGCTGGGCTTGAAAAACGCATGGAAGATATTAGAGAAACCATTTCTGAAGAAATATAAGAACTAAAATCTAACCAAGTCGAAATCAAAAAGGCTACTAATGAGAACGATCAAAAATAGAGGCGCTAAGTGCTAGGATAAATGAGGCAGAGGAGAGAATTAGTGATATAGAAGACCAAATGATGGAAAAAAAGAAGCTGAGAAAAAGAGAGATAAACGACTACTGGATCACGAGGGCAGAATTCGAGAGATAAGTGATACCATAAGACGAAATAACATCAGAATAATTGGGATCCCAGAAGAAAGAGAGGGAGGGGCAGAAGGTATATTGGAGCAAATTATAGCAGAGAACTTCCCTAATGTGGGGACGGAAACAAGCATCAAAATCCAGGAGGCACAGAGAACCCCTCTCAAAATCAATAAAAATAGGTCAATAACCTGATATCTAATAGTAAAACTTACGAGACTCAGAGACAAAGAGAAATTCCTGAAAGCAGCTCGGAACAAGAGATCTGTAACCTACAATGTTAGAAACATTAGACTGGCAACAGATCTATCCACAGAGACCTGGCAGGCCAGAAAGGACTGGCATGATATATTAAGAGCACTTAATGAGAAAAACATGCAGCCAAGAATACTATATCCAGCTAGGCTGTCATTGAAAATAGAAGGAGAGATAAAAAGCTTCCAGGACAAACAAAAACTAAAGGAATTTGCAAACACGAAACCAGCCCTACAAGAAATATTGAAAGGGGTCCTCTAAGCAAAGAGAGAGCCTAAAAGCCGCATAGATCAGAAAGGAACACAGACAATATACAGGAATAGTCACCTTACAGGCAATACAATGGCACTAAATTCATATCTTTCAATAGTTACCATGAATGTAAATGGGCTAAATGCCCCAATCAAAAGACACAGGCTATCAGATTGGATTAAAAACAAGACCCATCGATATGCTGTCTGCAAGAGACTCATTTTAAACCCAAAGACACCCCCAGATTGAAAGAGGGGGTGGAAAACCATTTACTATGCTAATGGACATCAAAAGAAAGCTGGGGTGGCAATCCTTCTATCAGACAAACTAGATTTTAAACCAAAGACTGTAATAAGAGATGAGGAAGGACACTATATCCTACTTAAAGATCTATCCAACAAGAAGATCTAACAATTGTAAATATCTATGCCCCTAACATGGGAGCAGCCAATTATATAAGCCAATTAATAACAAAAGGAAAGAAACACATCGACAATACAATAATAGTGGGGGACTTTAACACCCCCCTCACTGAAATGGACAGATCAGCTAAGCAGAAGATGAGCAAGGAAATAAAGACTTTATTATTTTTTTTATTGTTATGTTAATCACCATACATGACGTCATTAGTTTGTGATGTAGTGTTCCATGATTCATTGTTTGTGCATAACACCCAGTGCCCCACGCAGAACGTGCCCTCTTTAACATCCATCACCAGGCTAACCCATTCCCCCACCCCACTTCCCTCTAGAACCCTCAGTTTGTTTTTCAAGGTTCATCATCTCTCATGGTTCGTCTCCCCCTCCGATTTACCCACCTGCATTCTTCCCTTCCTGCTTTTTTTTTTCTTAACATATATTGTATTATTTGTTTCAGAGGTACAGGTCTGTGATTCAACACTCTTGAACAATTCACAGCACTCACCATAGCACAAACCTTCCCCAATATCTATCACCCAGCCACCCCATCCCTCCCACCCCACCCCCATTACAGCAACCTTGTTTGTTTCCTGAGATTAAGAATTCCTCATATCAGTGAGGTCATATGATACATGTCTTTCTCTGATTGACTTATTTCACTCAGCATAACACCCTCCAGTTCCATCCACATCGTTGCAAATGGCAAGATCTCATTACTTTTGATGGCTGCATAATATTCCATTGTGTATATATACCACCTCTTCTTTATCCATTCATCTCTTGATGGACACCTTGGCTCTTTCCACAGTTTGGCTATTGTGGACATTGCTGCTATAAACAGTGGGGTGCATGTACCCCTTCAGATCCCTACATTTGTATCTTTGGGGTAAATACCCAGTACTGCAATTGCTGGATCATATGGTAGCTCTATTTTCAACTTTTTGAGGAACCGCCATACTGTTTTCCAGAGTGGTTGCACCAGCTTGCATTCCCACCAACAGTGTAGGAGGGTTCCCCTTTCTCCGCATCCCCACCAACATCTGTCGTTTCCTGACTTGTTAATTTTGGCCATTCTGACGGGTGTGAAGTGGTATCTTGTTGAGGTTTTGATTTGGATTTTCCTGATGCCGAGTGATGTTGAGCACTTTTTCTGAGGAATTCTTAATCTCAGGAAACAAACTGAGTGTTGCTGGAGTGGTGGGGGGTGGGAGGGATGGGGCAGCTGAGTGATAGACATTGGGGAGTGTATGTGTTATGGTGGGCGCTGTGAATTGTGTAAGACTGAAGAATCACAGACGTGTATCTCTGAAACAAATAATACATTATATGTTTAAAGAAAAAGAAAAGAAAAAGCTAGCAGGAAGGGAAAAATGAAGGGGGAGAATTAGATGGGGAGTCGAACCATGACAGACGATGGACTCTGAAAAACCAACTGAGGGTTCTAGAGGGGAGGGGGGTGGGGGGATGGGTTAGCCTGGTGATGGGTATTAAAGAGAGCACGTTCTGCGTGGAGCACTGGGTGTTATACGCAAACAGTGAATCGTGGAACACTACATCAACAACTAATGATGTAATGTCTGGTGATTAACATAATAAAATAAAATAAATATTTACTTGAAATATCAGACCAAAAAAAAAAGCCCCACGTTGAAAAAAAAAAAAGATACAGCCAAAACTTATTTTGGAATACCATATCGATGAAATCCCAGTAGTAGAAGGGATTGAAATGGTTCTATCCTTCCTCTCCCCAAAGATAATAATTGTAAGTATTGTGTAAAATATATAAAGTTAATTCAAAAATACAAACTGAGAAATTTCCAAAGCAGAAACAATCAGAGGAAAGCATAATACATACACAAACCTGCAACACAGAGTCATAAGAACAGTGAGTTTGTGGCTTTTTGATCTGAGAAAACCAACAATCTCCCTTACCCTTTGGCTTTGCTTGCAGAAAATGACACAATTATAGCCTTACTGGTGAAACGAAGCAGGGATCAGAATTCGGAAGTAATTTGAAAGGAGAAATCCTAGAAAGCCTAACAGCAAAGCTACACAGGTATAGGGGAGACAACAGGAAGTATGGCAAATTGCAGGTAGAGATCAGAGAAAACACTATGCTCAAAAACTAGAGCTATGTGGACCCAATCTTCAAAGTTGTGGTTTCTCCAGACAGTAAAATATTTAACCATATGTAATTCAAACAGCAGCAGGCACAAAGCTTTAAGTCCTTGTGGACTTGAAGTTTCAGAACAGAGAGCCTGAAACTGACAGAGCACAGATAGAGAAGGAATGCACAAAAAGGCAACAGTGGAAAGACATAAAAGCAGAGCAGAGATAGGAGTAGTTGCATATGGTGTAAGAGATAAAGTTTACAGTTAGTTGGAAACCAGGTAAATTAACCACTTATTAAAAGAAGAAACAAAAATCTTCACATGAACATGACAGAATCCAGAGTCACTAAAATGTATTACCAATAATACCCAGTTTTCAATCAAAAATTGCTAGACATGCAGAAAAATGCAGTGTGATCATTGTGGTGTAAAAAATAACCAATAGAAAATTACTTTAAGCGGGTCAAAATGTTGGACGTATCAGACCAGGATTTTATGGCACCTATCATAGATAAAGTCAATGAACTAAAGGAAAATTATTCAATAAATTGAAGAACATTATGGTATTAAGGAATGTACAGATGGATAATCTCAAGAGTAAAATGGGAACTCTAAAATAAATAACCAAACAGTAATTCAGAGACTGAAACATACAATAATGAAAATTCGAAAATAAGATGCTACATGGGCTCAACAATAGTTTGGATATCACCAAAAGGATTGAATAAACATGACAATACATCAGTAACATTATCAAATCAAGAATCACAAAGATAAATGGCTGAAAAAACTTACGAAATTAGAAACTTGTAACAATATGAAACAATCCAATATTGATATAAATGGAATCCCAGAAGAAAAGGAAAGATAAAATATTCGAAAAAATAAATGACTGGAAACCCAAAGTTTGGTAGAAAACAATATAAGGATCTAGGAAGCTTAATAATAGATGTGTAAGCCAAAGATAAAATCTGGTAAGAAAAATGATTGATTTAATAAAGACAAACATCAATATGAATAAAAATAGATAGCTGAAGTGATTGAAGATGTTGAAATTTCTGTTCAAAGTCTTCAATAAAAATAAAAAATTCTATACTCATTAAAGCTGTCTTTCAAAACTGAAAGGGAAATAAAGAAACTTTTAAATTGAAAAAAGAGGGAGTGTCATTTGCCAGACCTTTACTACTAGAAATGCTAAAAAAAAAAAAAAAAAAAATCTAAAGGATTATGTTTAGAAAGCCTGAAGAAATAACACAAGCTAGGAATTGAGATGGATTAAAATAAGTACGTTTTTAAAAATTATATATATACACAATTTTATATAGCTTACTTATATATTTTAAATTATATATGTAATGTATATATGTGTGTGGACTTTTTTTTCTCTTAATCCTGCTAAAGAAATAAGACAGAACAAAGCAAAAGTAACAACATCTTTTTGATAGGCTTATAATTCTGTAAAGATTCAGAGAGATGGTTGTTTTTTCAAATGCCAAATTTTCAACCAAAAAAAAAAAAAATCACAAGAAATATAAAACACAGGAAAGGGACTATAAGTAAATATGCCAACAAACTCAAAAAATTGAAGAGAACACTTCCTAACTCACTCTTTGAGGCCAGTATTTCCCTGATAGCAAAGATAAACACAAAGTATATAAAAAAAAAACACCCTACAGATCAATATCCCTGATAAAGATGTAAAAAAAGCTCATTCAAAATACTAATAAGCAGAATGCAGCAGGAAAGAAAAATCTACACCATGACCTAGTGGGGTTTATTCCTACAATGCAAGGATGGTTTAACATACAAAACTCAGTGTAACCCACCTCATTAACAGAATGAAGGAAAATAACCATATAATCATCTCAATTGATGCAGAAAAAGCATTTGAAAAAAACCCAACGCCCTTTCATGATAAAAAACACTCAACAAGGTAGGAACAAAAGGAAACTACGTAACATAATAAAGACCAAATATGAAAAGCCCACAGTTAACATTATACTCAGTGGTGAGAGACTGAAAGCTTTTCCTCAGAGGAACAAAACAAGGAGGACTGCTTTCACTATTGCTATTTACCATATTATTAGAAGTTCTTAAACAGAGGAATTAGGCAATGAAAAGAAATAAAAGACATCCAAATTGTAAAAAAAGTAGTAAAGTAACCTCTGCAAACAATATAATCTTACATGTAGGAAACATGAAAGCTTCCACACAAAAACAAACCTCTTAGAATAATGAAATTAAGCAAAATTGTGGAGTTCAAATCAGCATGCAAAAACCAGTTGTGTTTTCACACTAATGTTGAATAATCCACAAAGGCCTTAAAAAAAACTCTTCAATTTATAATCACATGAAAAAGGATAAAATATTTATTGTCAAACTTAGCTAAAAAGGCAAAATACCTGTATACTGAAAAACTACAAAATATTTCTGAAAGAATTTAAAAACAAATTAATGAGATTACATCCCCTGTTCATTTATCAGGAGACTTAATATTGTGAAAATGTCAATAATTCCCGAAGGAATCTATACAGTCAAAGCAATTGCTACCAAAAACCAGTAATTTTTTTACAAAAGTAAATCCATCCTAAAATTCATGTGACTCTCAAGGGACCCCAAACAACCGAAACGATCTTGAAAAAGGAGAACAAAGTTGGAGGACTCATACTTCTTGATATCAAAATTAAGAAGTATGAGTCTTCCAACTTTGTTCTCATAAAGACAAACGTCTCATAAAGACAAACATAAAGACCAATAGAATAGAATAAAGAGCACAGAAATATGCCCTCATATATGTGGTCAAATTTTGACAAGAGTATCAAGACTAGTCAATAGGGAAATGACAGTCTTTTCAATAAATGGGGCTGGGAAAACTAGTTATCCATCTGCAAAATAACTAAAGTGGATATTTACCTTACTTATAAATACAAACTAAATCAAAGCCTTAAATCTAAGAGCAATAGAACTCTCATGAGAAAAGCTAGGGCAAAGACCGCATATCTGCATTTGAAAACAATTTCTTGGAGATGACACCAAAAGCAAAGACAACAACAACAAAAAATAAATACATTGGACTAAATCAAAATTAAAGCTTTTGTGCATCAATGGACCCTACCAACAAAATGAAAAGTAAACCCACAGAATTTAAGAAAAATATTTGCAAATCATATTCTGGTAAGAGATTAAAATCCAGAATATATAAGGAACTCCTACAACTCAACAACAAAAAAATAAAAACCCAATTCAAGATGGACAAAGGACTTGAATAGACATGCAAATTACCAATAAGCACATAAAAAGATGGTAAATGTCACTATCCTTAGAGAAATGCAAAATCAAAACCATAAAACCACTTTACATGCATAAAATGGCTATTATCAAAAATAATTAGTGTTGTCAAAGAACAAGGAACACATTATATATGTAAAATTTCATGTTATATATATTTTACCACAATAAGAAAATTTTAAAAAATTATTTTAGCAGGATACAAATTCAAGTTTTTATTTTTAAAAAAATCATTAGTTCTATTGAAATCCAATATTTAGGGCACCTGGGTGGCTCAGTCGTTAAGCGTCTGCCTTCAGCTCAGGTCATGATCCCGGGGTCCCGGGATCGAGTCCCACATCGGGCTCCCTCCTCAGTGGGAAGCCTGCATCTCCCTCTCCCACTCCTGCTGCTTGTGTTCCTGCTCTCGCTATCTCTCTCTGTCAGATAAATAAATAAAATCTTTAAAAAAAAAAAAAAGAAATCCAATATTTAGTATCTTCCAATGTTTCGCTTTCTCTTGCCATAATTACATAAAAAATCATAAAGACTTTTTAATCTTAAACATCATATATATAAATACCCCTCAAATCCCCTCTAATTTACCCAGAGTATTACTATATTATAGTTTCCTACAGGTTCAATGACATGACAATGATTGAGAAGCACAGCTGTATTTAAGCCTCCTTGCCTGGTTATTGGCCAGTTAATTTAGTTGTAGGAATATAGGAACTGAAAGTTAAAGGAGAAACTGAAGGGAGCAGAAATATAGCACTCTGTCTCAAAAAAGTAGTATATGTAATAGAGAGACAACTGTGTGAAGATACTTTCATGTAAAAGGCAGTTTTGCTTAGTCTATAATCTAAAATCAGCCATAAGCCTGCTAGTGTAGGGGGATAGAAGAAAGTACATGGAGTCTGTTAGCAGGTAATAGGCTTGTCAGATGTAAATGACAATCACATGTATGCAAATGAAGCAAGGTTTTCCAGTCAGATTCTTACTCCTTCAATATTACCAGGGTCTGGAAAACAAAGAAGTGTCATATGCTCAAAATGTAAATGTTTCCTTTATTTGAATATTCACAACTGCAAATACCTTGCAAGAGGTTAAAAGCTACGCTACCTTGAGATCTGAAACACTTCTACTTTTGCACCATGTTTTTTTTTTTAAAAGCTGTGTTATACTTAACCAGAGATTAAATTAATAATAGAGCATGGATAACTAACAGCCATGGTATATAAAATGATCTACTCCCCTGTGTTATCCACAGAAAGCTGACCCTCAGATTGAGACATTCACTGAGAGAGGTAATTTGGTTCTAGTTCTTAACTTCCTCACATTCACATCTACTTGAGGGGATTCATGTTGTGCCATTCCTTCCCTGTGCTTGGCCACTGGAGTTCAGTATCAGTATTTTAATGCCTTGTACACTTTAAGGATGATAGTAAATTATCATACTTTGACCTTTACATTATTCTACAGCATCCCTCATCAGCAATTGCCATTATCATTTATTTATAGCATCGCTGGCCTATAATGGAAAGGCCAATCTAAATTCTGAATATGTAAAAGATGTAGATTATGTAAGAAGTATTTAAAAATGTAAACAAACACCACCAGAGCATGTGGTGGCTGATTCTGGTTTTCTAATGATAGGAGTACAGAATGTTACAATAGGAATCTACACTAAGGCAACACTATCAATGAAATGGAAATGGTATCAAGCTACAGCAGTTAAGTACTGTTAAAAGGGAATTCTTTTTTTATTTGAACATGAACACTGAATAAGTCTAGCACAGGATATTGTAGGACCAGATATTTCCATCTCCTAAAAAGCTTATAATGTCCTTTCATTTTAGACAGGGCTTTGAAATAGGCTGATTGTATTGACTGGGACTACTGGGGGTTCATATGTATATGTTCCAGAAGTTTTGTTAATAAAAAGCTAAAGTACTGAATTTAAGAATTTAAAATAATTTAGTAATAAAATAAAAATAATTTAATTTTTAAAATCTACGTTTTCTAATTAACTCAATAAAAGCTTTCCCAGAGTACTGTTTTGAGTTCATGACACCCTAGCCAACAGTATGATTGCGTCTGGTTAGAAAACTTTGTATTTAATTTAAAAGAGACTGAGAAGTAATCCCTGGCAGGAAATTTAGATCTCTAAAGAGAATATGAGAAAATTTAATTTTCAACCTAGTGATTTCCCCAAAGAAATTCTAGCTCAAGACATTGTTCTCTTCTTTTTTTTTTACAAGAAACTTCATACATCTCATGTAAAATATATCCAAAGTGAATAAAAGTAATATATTTGTGCATATGAGGTAAGAATATAACACAGAAGGAAATAATTCATAAAAGCACTACAATTCTATCTATAGTAGCTTAGAAAAGAAAACTAATTTTATCCTCAAGATTTTATTATTGTCACCAATCTCCCTTGGCTTTGCCTTCAGCTCTCTTTTTTAAGGACTCTTCTCTTTCGGTCCAAATATTAAATGTTTCATTTTTGTTGTCTTTTCATCATTGATGGTATCCCTTTTTCTCATAGTCACCTGAAATGAGATAAGCCCTATGCTAGGCGTTGACTACAACAGTCAAATTCATCAACGCCTTTTCCTTTGAGATGCCTACAGTACCACGAAGGAGGTAGACAAGTAAATTAATATGAATGGTATTCTGGGACATACGCTGTAATAGAAATACCCAGAGAAGAAATATTTGAATCAGACTAGGGAGAGGAACGAGAGAAAGTTTCCCAAGAGAGCTAACTTTTAACTCAGTTTCAAAGGTTAGGTCATTACTCAATGAAAGCAGGATCTGTGAGCTTCTGACTTCCAGTTTGATTTGGCTAAAGTAAGACACTAGCAGGAGATGTGGAGGTTGGGAGGAAAAATCATCCAGGTTATTTATTTCTGCAACCCAACTACTTTGCTCTCTGCGTCACCAAGGTTCTGGAAGGGAGCTGTGTTCTTTTAGGGGTTTTTCTCTTTTGGGGCAATGTCTCATCTACAGCTCCAGCTTTTCCTAGATTTGTACAACCTAGTCTCCTTCCTTTGTCCCTTTGAGTTTAGAGATTATGATAATGGCTTCATTTTTGCTGGTCTCAGCTGCATCACCAGCCCTGCCTATGTCCAGGATGAGTTCATCATAACATAATACAGACCAACTGCATACCTGGCAGTAAAAACTGGCATCGAATCCATTTTTCCTATTACACTGTGAGCCCTTTAAAGGTAAAGAGGTATCTTTTCTGTCTCAGGACCTCAGCTTTTAATACGTTTGAAACAAAGAAGTTCTCAAATGTAAATTTCCAAAATTCAGAGAAAAAAAAAAGATGCAATTCAATCTTCAGAAAAAAATTATTTTGCATTAGGAATATTATAAGTCAAGGACAGTTAAACTAAGAAAGCAATGCAAGAAACTTACAATGGAGTAAGATTGGTTTTATTTTTGAACACTAAAAGAATGATATTATACTTTCTTATCTTGGTTTTGAGTTTATATTGCAAATCAGAATGAGGAAAGACAAATAAATTGGAAATTACAGGACTTAAGGTCTTCCTATTACCATAATTCTAAATTTAACAGTTTTTATATAGTTGTTAAAGGAACCAAAATTTCTTTTGATTTTGCTTGCCAACTGGATTTCATCTGACAAAAGAGATGTGCAGTTTAAATTTATTTTTAGAGAATACATGGTAATCAAAGTAGAACTTGGGCTTTTTCTAATGTGGTGATTTTGACTTTCTAATGAGAACCTCCAAAGAACAACAGTCACCAATATTTAATGATTTATAATACCTCTTATTTTCTCAGCTTACTTCTCTTATTCACTCTGCATCTTATAAAAGAAAACAAGGTATTTTACACCAAAATGTATCTACTTTTATTTCTGATCATATTTATATTTGGTCATATTTATGTCTCTTAAATTGAAACTTATTACATGTGGGATTCTCTACAGTATATCCATGTAGTACTATGTCAGACTCTATACAAAGTTTCATGGATTTTATTGTTAAAGTCATTCAGTATTTACAAATGGATGCTATGAATCATGTCAAGATTATAGAACCACTGAAGGAAGTAGAAGGCAATGAATTTAATGATTACATGTACATTCTTTGTCAGAGTTTCTTGTTTGAACAGTGGAAGCGTTTCATAAAAATTTTCTGTACTGTTAACTCCAATTCAAGATTTCTTTGAAACAAAAGGAATGCTTACCAAATTCTCAATAATCAAAGAAAAACTGGCAGTGTGATTTACATTTTCTCACCTATATCAATATCACATTGCATATGAACAAACTAAACGTAAAACTTCAAGAAAAAAAGCTCACTATGACATTGTAACCTAGGTCACAAAGGTGGCAAACACAAGAATTCATATTGAAATTGAAGGTTTTCAAAATACAAATTAATAGTAATGATATTACATAAATCAACATGCAGCTTAATTTAGATATAATTGGTAGCATTATATACATTGTCTACAAATCTACAAAAAGAATTTCAAGAATGCTTTGTTGATATTAATCAATTAAATTTGCCTTTCAGGACCCTGAGTTCACCCTGCCCCACATTTATAACTAGATATCATCCACATCCGAGTCAATAAACCAGAGAGTGATCCTAAGACTGGCTGAACAAACTTCACAACTAAATAAAGAGAAGCAGCTGCATCTGAAAAGTTCAGAAGGTCAGAAAGGCAGAGGGAGGCTGCCTGCAGCAGGGAAGGGAGCTGCACAAGCAGACAGGGCAGAGAAATGGGCCTTGCACCAGAGGGCTCACATGGGGGAGACTAATCATCATAATATACAGCTTTAAAAACCAGAGGGGCTGAATTCTTTAAGTTTGTAAAACCAGTGGGACTTGGAACCTGGAGCTTTGGAGGTCACTTGACTCAGCAATGTGTGAGCCAAGAGGACAAGGGATATTAAGCTGTAGCCCTTGAAGAGAGAGCAGCCTGTGTGGAGAGGCAAACTTAAAGGCAGTTTCACAATACTAGGGGTAAATGAGAGACATATCTCTTCATACTGATTTTGGACCATGTTGGGGGACATCTTTGAAAACAGGGATGCTGGCAGGTTCCATTTTCCTCCCCCTGGCTCTCAGCATAAACACAGAGACACCTGCTGGAATTTGGGCTGCAAAGATACTTGTAGCCTCAGCCCAGGGCTCAGAGCAAATTTTGTTAAAGCTGCCTGCACAGCCCACCCGGCCACCTGGGGCACAGCTGACTCCATGAGCCCTACCTAGCCTCCAAACAAAGCCCAGCTGCATACCACCAGTCACTTTCACAAACCAAGCCTGGCAACACCTAACCATCAATGCATTCTGAGCCCAGGCTTGCACACAGGTTCACCCCTGCATGCAGCCCTCAGCCACCACAGTGCATTCGGATCCAGCATAAAACTAGTAGCCCTATGCAAATTTTGCTAACATTGTCACCCCACTCCCAAGTTCCCCAGCAGACACCGCCCAGCCAGAGCTGGCCTGCCTGTACCCCTCTAACACCACAAAGAGCAAACACAGCCCACAGGTAGAGAGTCAGTGCGGTCAAAAGGAAAAGTGACTCAGGCATAATAGCAGGGCATAAGCATCACACAAAGGATACTCTCTTGAAGTGCCAGGTTCTGGTGAACAGGGGACACTGCACTGCAGGACTCTCCAGGACCTCCTCTTCATAAAGTCACTACTTCCAAGAGCAGAAGACATAGCTGACTTTCTTAACACAGAGAGGCAAAGTGAGGAGACAGAAATTTATCCCAAATGAAAGAATAGGACAAGGCTATGGCCATAGATCTAAGAAAAGCAGATATAAGTAACATGCCTGATAGAGAATTTAAAGCAATGACTGCAAGGATACTCATTGGACTTAGGAAAACAGGGGAAGACATGAGTTCAACCCTTAACACAGAGATGAGGAATAACATAGCAGAGGTTAAAGGCTCAATAAACAAAATCAGAAACACGTTTGATGAAATGAGTAGCAGGATTAAAGAAGCAGAAGAATGAATTAGTGATCTAGAAGACAGAATAATGGAAAGTAATCAAGCTAAACAAGAGAGAAAAAGAATTACACAAAATGAGAATAGACTTAAGGAACTCTGTGACTCCATCATACATATTAAGATTCATATTATAGGAGTCTGAGAAGAAGAAGAAAGAGAAAAGGGTGCAGAGAATTTATTTGAAAAAAATAATAGGTGAAAACTTCCCTAATCTGGAGAAGGAAACAGATATCCAGATCCAGGAGGCACAAAAAGCTCCCATCAAAATCAACAAAAGCAGGCCAAACCAAGACATAATGTAATCAACCCTGCAAAATATAGTGATAAAGAAAAAATATTAATAATCCTTAAAAGCCACAAAAGAAATCAGTAACCTCCAAGGGAAAACCATGAGGCTAGCAGGAGATTTTTCACCAGAAACTCTACAAGCCAGAATGGAGTGAGGCATGATATGTTCAAAGTTCTTTTTTTTCTTTTTTAAGATTTTTTATTTATTCATTCAAGACACAGAGAAACAGAGAGAGAGAGAGAACATGAGAAAGGGGAGAAGCAGAAGGAGGGGGAGAAGCAGGCTTCACGCTGAGCAGGGAGCCTGATGCAGGGCTCGATCCCAGGACCCTGGGATCATGACCTGAGCTGAAGGCAGACGCTTAACCATCTGAGCCACCCAGGTGCCCCACTATGTTCAAAGTTCTGAAAGGGAAAAATCTGCACCAAGAATAATCTATCCAGCAAGGCTATCATTCAGAATAGAAAGAAAGATAAAGAGTTTCCCAAACAAAAATTAAAGGAGTTTGTGACCATTAAACCAGCCCTGGAAGAAATATTAAAGGGGACTCTTTGAGTGGAAAGGAGAGATCAAAAGTTTTAGTATAAAGGTAGGAACCACAAAGGCAGTAAAAATGAGTATTTCTGTAAAAAAAAGTCAATAAACTCATGGAAAAGGATATAAAATATAAAATGACAATAAAACATGCCTCTCAATAATGACTTTGGACTAAACACTCCAATCAAAATGCATAGGATGACAGAACAGATTAAAAGAAAACAAGAACCATCCATATGCAGCCCACAAGAGACTTATTTTAGACCTAAGCATCTGTAGATTAAAAGTAAGGTGATGGAGGGGCACCTGGGTGGCTCAGTCGTTAAGTGTCTGCCTTCAGCTCAGGTCATGATCACGGGGTCCTGGGATGGAGCCCCGCATTGGGCTCCCTGTTTGGCGGGGAGCCTGCTTCTCCCTCTCTCACCAACCCCCCGCTTGTGTTCCCTCTCTTGCTCTTTCTCTGTCAAATAAATAAAATCTTAAAAAAAAAAGTAAGGTGATGGAGAAACATGTTTCATGCAAATAGATATCAAAAAAATGCTGAGGTAGCAATATTTATACCAGAAAAAAAATAGACTTTAAAACAAAGGCTGTAACAAGAGACAAAGAAGGACACTATATCATAATAAAGGGGACAACCCAACAAGAAGATGTAAAAACTGTAAATATTTATGCACCCAACATAGGAGCACCCAGATACATAAAACAGTTAATAACATAAATAAACTACTTGATAATAATACAATAATAGTAGGGAATTTAACACCCCACTTACATCAATGGGCAGGTCATCTAAACAAAAATCCACAATAAAACAATGGTTTTAAAAGACACATTGGAACACGTGGATTTAATGGATATATTCAAAACTTTCCATCCTAAAACAGCAGAATACATTCTTTTCAAGTGCCCGTGGAACATTCTCCAGAATGGACCACATATTGGCCCAAGAAAAGCCAGTCTCAACCAAGTCATGAAGATCAAAGTCATACCATGCATCTTGTCTGATCACAACACTATGAAACTAAAAGTCAACTACAAGAAAAAAATCTGGAAAGACTATAAATACATGGAGGTTAAATAACAGGCTACTAAACAATGAATAGATAACCCAGAAATCAAAGAAGAAATTTAAAAAGTGCATAAAAACAAATGAAAATGAAAACTAATGGTCCAAAACCTTTGGGATACAGCAAAAGTGATTCTAAGAAAGAAGTTTATAGCAATACAGGCCTACCTCAAGAAGCAACAAAAACCTCAAATAAACAACCTAACCTTACACCTAAAGTTGCTAGAAAAACAAAACCTAAAACCAGCAAAAGGAAATAAAAAAAAAATTAGAGCAGTAATAAATGATATAGAAACAAAAAACAAACAAAACAAAAGAAAACCAGAAGAGAGCAATGAAATCAGGAATTGGTTCTTGGAAAAAAATCAATAAAATTGTTATATCTCTAGCCAGACTTACAAGACAAAAAGAGGAAAGACTTAAAAAAAATCACAAATGAGAGAGGAGAAATAACAACACCACAAAAATACAAACAATTATCGGAAAACATTATGAAAAACCCTATGCCAACAAATTGGACAACCTAGAAGAAATGGATAAATTCCTAAAAACATATAAACTGCCAAAACTGAAACAGGAAGAAATAGAAAATTTGAACAGACCAATAATCAGCAAAGAAATTGAATCAATAATCAAAAGACTCCCAACCAACAAAAGTCCAAGACCAGGTGGCTTCACAGGGGAATTCTACCAAACATATAAAGAAGATTACTTATTCTTCTCAAACTATTCAAAAAATAGAAAAGTAAGGATAATTTCCAAATTCATTCTATGAGGCCAGCATTATCCTGACAACAAAACTGGATAAAGATCCCACTAAAAAAGAGAACTACAGGCCAATATCCCTGATGAACATGAACGCAAAAATCCTCAATAAAGTACTAGCAAACCAAATCCAACAATACTTTAAAAAAATCATTTATCATGATTAGTGGAATTTATTTCTGGGTTGCAAGCATAGTTCAATATTCATAAATCAATGTGATAAATCACATCAATAAAAGATAAGAACTATCTGATCACTCCAATAGATGCAGAAAAAGCATTTGACATATGACATCCATTCATAATAAAAACTCTCAACAAAGTAGGTTTAGAGGTAACATACCTCAGCATAATAAATGCCATATATGAAAAACCCACAGCTAGCATCATCCTTAATAAGGAAAAATTGAGAGCCTTTCTCCTAAGGTCAGAAACAAGACAAGGATGTCTCCTCTCAATTTTATTCAACATAGTATTGGAAGTCCTAGCCACAGCCATCAGACAACATAAAGAAATAAAACGTATCAAAATTGGTAAGATAGAAATGAAACTCACTACTTGCAGATGACATGATACTATATATAGAAAAGCTGAAAGACTGTATGAAAAAACTGCTAGAACTGATAAATTTAATAAAATCACAGTATACAAAATCAATGTACAGAAATCTGTTGCGTTTCTATACACCTATAACAAGGCAGAAAGAGAAATTGAGGAATAAATCCCTTGTACAGTTGCACCCAGAATAAGATACCTAGAAATAAACCTAACCAAAGAGGTGAAACACCTATACTCTGAAAACTATAAAATAATGATGAAATAAATTCAAGGCGACACAAAGAAATAAAAAGGCATTCCATGCTCGTGGATTATAAGAACAAATATTGTTAAATACTGTATTGTCTATATTACCCAAAGCAATTTTTAATGCAATCCCTATCAAATACCAAGAGCACTTTTTAAGGAGCTAGAACAAACAATCCTAAATCTGGTTATGGAACCACAAAAGATGCCAAATAGCCAAGGCAACCTTGAAAAAGAAAAGCAAAGCTAGAGGCAACACAATTCCAGACTTCAATTATATTACAAAGCTGCTGTGATCAAAACAGTAAGATATTGGCAAAAAAAAAAAAATGATCAAAAGAACAGAATAAAAAACCCAGACATATACCCATAAGTATATGCTCAATTAATCTTCAACAAATCAAGAAAGAATATCCAATGGGAAAAGGACAGTCTCCTCAAAATGTGATGTTGGGAAAACTGGATAGCAACATGCAAAAGAAAGAAACTGTAGAATTTTCTCACACCATACAAAAGAAATAAATTCAAAATGGATTAAAGACCTATATGTGAGACCTGAAACCATAAAATCCTAGAAGAAAACAATGGCAATACCCTTTTTGATGTTGGCCACAGCAACTGTTCTCTAGATTTGTTTCTTGAGGCAAAAGAAACAAAAACAAAAATGAACTATTGGGACTTCATCAAAATAAAAAGCTCCAGCACAGTAAGGGGAATAATCAACAAAACTAAAAGGCAACCTTTGGAATGGGAGAAAATATTTGCAAATGACATATCCTATAAAGGATTAGTATCCAAAATACATAAAGAACTTATAAAACACAACACCCAAAAAACAAATAATCCAATTTAAAAATGGGCTGAAGACATGAACAGACATTTCTACAAAGACATACAGATGGCCAAAAGACATGTAAAAGATATTCATTATCACTTACCATCAGGGAAATTTAAATCAAAACTACAATGAGCTATCACCTCATCCCTGTCAGAATGGCTAAAATCAACAATACAAGAAGCAACAGCTATTGGCAAGAGTGTGGAGAAAGGGGGAACCTTGCACTGTTGGTAGGAATGTAAACTGGTACAGCCACTGTGGAAAACAGTATGGAAGCTCCTCAAAAAGTTAAAATTAGAACTACCCTATGATCCAGCCATGGCACTACTGGGTATTTACCCAAAGAATACAAAAACATTAATTCAAAGGGATACATGCACCTGTATGTTTACAGTAGGATTATTTACAATAGCCAAAATATGAAAGCAGCCCAAGTGTCCATTGATTGAGGAATGGATAAAGAAATGGTGTATATCCCAAGCTCTCATAGCTGGGGCCACTATCCCCCTGCCCTGATCACCAGACAACTCAGGACACCCCTCTGCTCCAGAGACCTGAAATTCTTCAAACCCACCAATCCTAAATCCACATACCCTGCCTCACTTGTTCTTTCTTGCAGAAACCGCAATAAAGGCACTTATCCACAGTTCCCCCTCTCCCTCTGCTTCTGGACCTAGCCTGTTGCCTCCCCGTGTGAACCCCAGGCTGTGGTCTGCCTCCTCCTCATGGGAACTGAGTAAAAACTACCTTTGCAATGACATCATCTCCTGATGTGTTGGTCATATGGAACCTCACATTTTCTATCAAGACACTCTATTTTCAAACAACCCTGCCAGAATACCGAGAGTGAAAGGAACCTACAATAGCAGGATCCCACGATCTGACCAGGACGTGGGGCCACAGGAATACTCTTGCCTGCTGATGGGAGCGTAAAAGGCAGCAGCCTCAGCAGGGGTCTGTTTGGCAGAAGCTGCTAAAGCTAAACACCTCGTGAACCACAATTGCACTCTTATTTCCAAGAAAAATAGTGCTCATGCAAAAAAGAATGCTCATACATAAAAGTACAAAAATGTTTGTAGCACCTTTCATCAAAATGGCCAAGATTTGGGAACAGACCGAAAGGACCCAAAAAGTGGGGCTTCTTCATGAGGTGGGGCACCAAGCAGCAACAACCAAGAATGGCCCGCCGCTGCACACAGGCATGCAGATGGACAGCAAGAACACGCCAGGCCCAGAGAGCACACTGTGCTGTTCTCAGTGCACTGAGTTTCAGAACAGGGGAGGCGTCCCAGGGCAACAGACATCAAAAGAGTGTGAACTTTCTGGGGCGGGGTCTGACTGGGGAGGGCCTGAGGGAATTCTGGGCACTGGGAATGTTCTATATCTGGATCTGGGTGGGATTACATGGGTACATGCGTGTGTAAAATTCAAGAGCTGTTTACTTAAGATTTGTTCATCTTGTGATCTGTCAAGAACATCAATATAAGAGAAATAAAAGAAGACGTTGGTCTGGAAAAAAAAAGTGATGTGTATAGATATACAATGGAATATTACTTGGCAATAAAAAAGAATGGAATCTCACCATTTGCAATGACATGGATGAAGCTAGAGAGTATAATGCTAAGGGAAGTAAGTCAGAGAAAGATAAATACCATAAGATTTCATTCATATGTGGAATTTAAGAGACAAAACAAATGAGCAAAGGGAAAAAAAGAGAGAAACCAAGAGACACTCTTAATTACAGAGAACTGATGCTTGGGTGGGGGATGGGTAAAACAGGTGATTTAAGGAGAGCACTTGTCAGTGATGAGCACTGGGTGATGTACGGACAGAAGTGCTGATTCACTACATTATACACCTGAAACTGATGTAACACTGCATGAATTAGAATAAAAACTTTTAAAAAAGTTGCCTTTCAATTTCTGATATACATCTTTGACTCTGATGTTAATAATAAGTTGGTAAAGGGTTAGAGAATTTATTTAGCTGAACAAAAGAAATTTTGAAACTGATATGCTGTTGCTTTAAAGCCAGAGTGGTTAATTACTGTAAAAACAATGAGCCAGTTTCTCAATATAATGACAATATGAAAGGAAAATAATATTTTGGTATTGAACTCAAGTACATTTGGAACAACATGAGTATCTGAATTTACTTCCACATCTGTAAACTTTATTAAGTCTACATAGAAACAACTATTCCCAATAGAAATTTATTGTTCAAACTGCAATGCGAAATGTAAAGTTACAATGGATATTGAAAGTTGATTATGAAAAGGATCATAAATATCTCAATTTTGTATTTATTATATGTTGAAATGAAGTTTGCATATATTGCATAAAGAAATATACCAGAAATAATCTCATCTATTTTTCTTTTTGTGTAATATAACTACTAGAAAATTTTTAAATTACACGTGGCTTGCATTTTATTTCTACTGGCCGGCATGAATATAGTGTTCTAGATACATGAATTAGTTCAAGTTTACCAATTATACAGCTTACCTCTATATATTTACTGATTTTTGTCTGTTTAACACCTTTCTGAGAAGTGTGTCAAAATCTCCTATTTTATTTTTTTAAAGATTTTATTTATTTGACAGAGAGAGGGAACACAAGCAGGGGGAGAAGGAGAGGGAGAAGCAGACTCCCCGCTGAGTAGGGAGCCTAACGGGCTGGATCCCAGGACTCTGGGATCATGACCTAAGACGAAGGCAGATGCTTAACCGACTGAGCCACCCAGGCACCCAAAATCTCCTATTTTAATTACAAATTTGTGTATTTATATCTGTGTCTTTTGGTCATTCTGCAAATTTTTAGTTACATATTTAAAGATAAATTATAAAAGACACAAACTTAGAACAGCAATCTATGTTTAGTGTAATGACTATCTTCTCATTATAAAAGTCTTCTTTTTTTTAAGATTTTACTTATTTTGTTTGAGAGAGAGAGAGAAAGAAAGCACATGAGGGGGAAGGGGCAGATGAGAAGCAGACTCCCCGCTGAGCAGGGAGCCTGACGTGGGGCTTGATCCCAGGACTCCGGGACCATGATCTGAGCCGAAGGCAGATGTTTAACCAACTGAAACACCCAAGCACCCACAAATGGTCTTCTATCTCTGGTAGCATTTTTGACCTAATGTTTATTTTCTTGAATGTTAGTATCATCACACTGGCCTTCTTGTTTTGGTCTTTTAATGGCATAAGTTTATTTTTTTATTTTTTTGGCATAAGTTTTTTTATCATACTATTTTCAAACTTGCTAAATCTTTTTTATTTAATGTGTTTGTCTTTTAAGCACCATATAGTTGGGTTTTGTTTTGTGTTCCCTTTTATCCAATCTTTGACTTTAGTATTTAGTACAAACATATTTAACTTAAATATTGCAAATTTATGGTTGAGTGTACCTCCATATCATTTTTCCTCTTTGTTCCAACATTTTTACATTTCTTGTTCCTCCTTTCATCCTTCTATTGAGTTATTCAAGATATTTTTATTTCACCTTCCACTCCACTCTAGCTTGTCAGTTACAATATCTTTTAATTTTAACCTCCTTTTTAGAGATTAAAACATTCTCGATTTAATGTGTTAAAAAATTTCACTTCTCACCTATGGAATATGGGAGTCTAAAATAAATTTACCCTTTCCTATTTATTTTTATAATAACCTTATTGAGATATAATTCACAAATTGTAAAGTTCACATTTATAAAGCACATAACTCAGAGAATTTTAATATATTCACCAAGTTGTGAATCCATTAACACTATTCAATTCTACAACATGTTCATCACCCCAAAAAGTGACCTCCTATCCATTAGCAGTCACTGTGTCCAATCCATCCCTGCCCCCATCCTGAGTAACCACTTACTTACTTTTGTCTCGACAGATTTGCCCATTCTGGATACTTTGTATCAGTGGAATTATAAAATATGTGGCCCATTTATGTGTATTTTCTTTCCCTTTTTTAGTCCTGTTACACCAAAAGAAGATTCTCTGTAGTCATGTTCTTCTCTTAATGACTGCATTACCCCTTTGGCATTGATGATTTCCAATAATCCAATAATCACAGAGAACACTCACACACACATTCTCTCTTGAGGGTTTATGTTTCTTAATACAGTGGAATGTTCCCTCTCCAATATCCTTTTTCTTTCTTGTCTTTAGCTGGTTGTCTTGCAAATCATCTCCTCATGAGATCTTTATTTCTAGTTCTGGTACCACCACCCTTCCAGTCACCATGACACTGAATCTGGGAATCAAACATTTCCCTGCCAACCATTTGCTCTGAATTATTGTCTGTATATAAAAAAACAAATTTTTATCATTCCTCCATAATGGCTATAACTACCACTTTATCTCTGCTTGATGACATTCTGTGCAGCACTTTAAAGCCAGCTCAAAAATTACCTTTTTCATAAGGCTTTTCTTCCTTGTAAACTGTCTGACACTGTACCTTCTTTATGGTCTTTAAATTCTGTTTTAAATGATACCTAATTTTTAAAATCTGTCTTATCTGTACTCCTAAGTTTTAAGATTCTTTCATCTCCTTCTGTTTCTAGCATAAAACATTCCACATAACTCGTGTAAAAAAATATCTCTTAAATTACATTTTAACATGCCTTCACAAGTAACATTTCATAGGGAATATCATGTTATAGTTTTCATATTTATGAAGCAGTCTATGTAGTCACTACATTCTTATAAAAATTTGACTAGATACATAGAGACAATTCTGAGAAACGGCAAAGGTACAGTATTTAAAATCTAAAATCTGAACCCAAGCCTTTTTATCCTAGAAACTACATTACTTGTATTGTTATGCCACAAATAAAAATACCCCATTTTCAGATGCCTAAAGAAATCATCTATATATACTCTCTTTTAATCTTATGATTATAGAGTTTTAAGAACTCTTTTTAATTATTTTATGCCAAATAATGAGGAAAATGAAATTACTTCATGAAAGTGAAAATAATTATAATAATAAAGTATTCCAATTAAAACAAAGTTCACAGAACTAGTATACTTCTGAAAGCAATATTACTTGCACTTCCTTAATTTAATTTTTATTAATTTTAAAATCTCACCTTGTTATCAAAATATAATGCTATTTACAAAAATACATATGATAAAGTATATCATAAACTAAAACACAAATATATATAAAATATGGGTTGAAACGCTACATGGAGTCACAAATAAAACCAGATCACAAAACGTATTCTGTAAGTTTCACAGAATCATTAACATGAGATTAAATATTTAATTCAGAGCTTTCAATGAGCCAATATGAATAGGGAAGCATAATAATAATTCAGAGCCTAAAGGGAGCACAAAACCAAAGCAGCTGCATTACCCCTTTGGCATCAGTGATTTTCTATAGTGGTAGGAATACACATACACTCCACTGTTGATGGGCTACATTTCTCAATACAATAGGATGTTGATAATATGAAAAGTTATCAATTAGAAGCCCATTCCTGTATGAGAATCAGGGCAGAAAATAATCCCTGGAGCTGGTGTTTTGAGTTATCTGTATGACACCTGGATATCAGTAGCTTTTAACTGTGTCTCCAGGTAATTCCAACATGCTGCCAATTTGGACAATCAAATCTTGACTAAACAAATGAGACCACAGAGTGTGGTTCCCAGGGGACCATGTCACCTGGGAACTTAAAAAAAAAAAAAAAAGTAAATTCTTAGGGTTTACCCTAGACCCACTTAATCAGAAATTCTAGAGTGAGCCCAAGATGCCTGTGTTTTAACAAGCTCTCCAGGTGATTCTTTTTTTTTTTCAACATTTTATTTATTTATTTGACACAGAGAGAGGGAGATAGTGAGAGAGAGAGAGCACAAGCGGGGGAGTGGCAGGCAGGAGGAGAGGGAGAAGCAGGCTCCCCGCCGAGCAAGGAGCCTGATGCGGGACTCGATCCCAGGACCCCGGGATCATGACCTGAGCCGAAGGCAGCCACCCAACCGACTGAGCTACCCAGGCGCCCCTCTCCAGGTGATTCTGATGCATGCTTGAGAAGCACAAGACTAAAAAAATCCTCAGCAAAGCAGAATGAAATCACTTTGATTGGCTCATATCCACAAAATTTGGGGTCTGGACGTTAGGAAAGAAGGCAGGCAAGAATAGTTTGGGGCACTGGACATTTCCTGATTACTGTTTTTTCTCCAGTTCACCATCACTAACACTTCACTGATCTTCTCTCCTCTTTCTTCACAACGATTTATAGACTACCATTTTTTCTCTCTTCGCATCTCCTATGGCATAAAACTGCAATCAAATCACGTCATAAATCTCTGAAATGCTTAACTTTTAAGCAGGAGAGATTCATGAAGATGTAGGACAGTGCTGAAGAGCACAGACTTTAGCATCTGTGGGATTTGGATTTCAAGGTTCCAGTTCTCCAGCTTATTAAACTGTGGGCTCATAGGCAAGCTGGTTAACATCTAAACTTTACTTTGCTCACATGTAAAACAGGAATAATTATACCACCCCCTAAAAGTTCACTTTGAGGACTGAATGTGATTATACATGAAAGGCATCCATACAGTCTATCACACAATAAATACTCAATTAGTATTGCTTTCATTTCAAAGATGCTTCTTTATATGAAATCCATTACTGTTCATTTATCAGACAACATTATCCCTGTTAGCTTTGTGTAGTCAGAGAGGACATGCTGAAATACACATACCTACTGAAATGTCAGAACTTACTTATAAACCCAGCATTTAACCCCATTTTCATCAACATCATTCACTTAACTATTTAGGTATTATTCTTTGAAATAGGCAAATTAAAGTTAGGTTTTAAGTATAACCCATAGACATAATTTATTTTTATTCAATTTAAAGTTTACTACTGATAAATAAATCACCTGAAACCTCTAGAGAAAAGGATTTAAAGCAGAAATAATTCTTTCTATTAGCCAACACATTTATATTATCCATGAACTGGTAAGATAAGACTATGCATTTTTTTATAAATGCATTCAAAGGTATAGATACCTTTTAAATAAATACTAGAGAGTCAATCTATGGAGAGAGATATATTCATTAATGCATGAAAAAATATTATGTTCTCTATTATGTCACACCTCAATCTTCTGTCCTTTGGTTATTAGCCCATAAAGTAGAACAAAATATAAACAAAACTTTTTTTTTTTGTAATCAACTTTTTAATAAATTAATCAGATCTGCCCCCTTGGTAAGTAAGGCAAAACTACTCTTCTTGGATAGTAAGGTCACTAAAAACTTGAAGAAAATTAGTTCTAAATAGCAACGTTGCTGAAAAAAATCCATGAGATAAAGGAACTACACTGAATTTCATTATGACTGCAGTTTTAAGAGACTGACTTTGTAAGATCAATGTAAATAGTACCTCAGAAAAAAGGTCTGTGCCAGATAGCATTACTAACTGAAAACTACCTTTGCTCCTAGTTTATGGTTTAATTCAAATACCATATAACTCTCAGGAATTAATTTATGTTCTTAATGTCAGAGATATTTGGATGGCTGCATTAAAGTCATATAATCCTGCAAACAAATATCTTTTTATTTTTATTTTTTAAAGATTTATATATTTATTTATTTGAGAGAGAGAGAGAGAGAGCGCATGCACACACGAGTGGGGATGGGGCAAGGGAGAGGGAGAGAGAATCTCAAACATATTCTGAACTGAGTGCAGAGCCCTGCGTGGAGCTCGATCTCACAACCCTGATATCATGACCTGAACCAAAATCAACAGTCAGACACTTAAAAGACTGAGTCACCCAGGTGCCCCTAAATATCTTTTTAATATACAAAACACAAGCATTAGATTTAAGCAAAAACCTTCACTCCATAAAGAAAATGCACTGTCCTCCCTTGTATTTCTGTGTCTACTGAATGAATACACAACAAATGGAGGAGATAACAGAGCTTCCTTTAGTGCTCTATTAGAGTTCACCATGTATTTTTTTATACTAAGCCTCATGGAGACTTTGTTAATTTTTGTTCAATTTATTTCAGTATCTCAAAATACCCATAAAAGTTGAAATTCAATTCAGTGAGTTTCTTTTAAATGGACAGAAGTTTAAAAACCCACTTTTATGGTAATCCTTGGTGACTGAAGATATTAAACTAAATTAATAATGTTTATAATGAAGATTAAAATGTCAAATTGAAAGAACTAAATCAAGCAGGTGCAGGGGAAGAAATGTTTCCATTAGAATAAAATTATCTAAGAATGCAGATTATATTAAAAGATGCATTTGGCTAAATTTTAGGAAGCAAACATAGACTCAAAAGAAGCATTTTCAAAGCCCTTTTCTTAGTGCTGATATTTAAGAAAGACAAGAAAGGGAAAATATTAAGCCCACTGGATTCTTAATGAGACTTGCAATCTAGTAGAAGGAAAATAAACCCACATGGATATATGCAGAAAACTCAATTATTGGAATGCCAAATATCTGTAAAATAAGGACAACCATACAGTATATCACTAAAATAAATTGCAACTAAAGTCAGGAAGGAAGTTCTCTCTTTCCATCTCAACCACCCATGCTCTCCACTTGCAGACAGAGCTTACTTGACATCCTAAAGCTTAAATGGTACCATCTCCTTCTTGGCATCTTGAGCACAGCAAAATACATTCTGCACTTTCCCAGCAACTTCTAGTCAAGATTCTCATCTAATATAACTCTGATATAAATATTTAGTGCCCCGAGAATTTAAAACAATGGCTTTGCTTTGGGGTATCAGTAGTGTTATTTTCTACACAATTTTGCCCATAGTATTTTTTCACACAGTCTTCCATGCCATCAGGTATGATGCCAACCTCGGAAGCAAAAGTTAATTTTACTTCTTTACCTTCGCAACTTGTTTTCATCTTTTCTAAGTAGCACCCTTTACTTTTGTGAATTTCTTTATTCCATTTTAGAGACCCATCCCCTTCCCATTACGGTTGATAGTAATCTATAATGTATTGGGGGTGAAGGTATGGTACAAACAGAAAATTCTTTAGTACTCTGGAGTGGCAGTCATTCATCATATAGGTAAAAATAATGGCATTGCTTCTACCTCCCTGAAACTTGTGGCCTGGGGAAGACATAGAAAGTCTTTACTTTCCAGAAATACTGTTTCTCTTCAGTTCATGTTAATAAACCCCCTTCAATAACTTCATTTTCTTCCCTCTTTTTTTTAAGATTTTATTTTATTTTATTTTATTTATTTATTGAGAGAGAGAGAATGGTAGAGAGAGAGCATGAGAGGGAAGAAGGTCAGAGGGAGAAGCAGACTCCCTGCTGAGAAGGGAGCCCGATGCGGGACTCGATCCTGGGACTCCAGGATCATGACCTGAGCCGAAGGCAGTTGCTTAACCAACCGAGCCACCCAGGCGCCCCTTCCCTCTTTCTTCTTTTCTCAATCCTGTCTACAGATACCAGAATTAATTTCAATGCCCTTCTATTATCTTCTGATTCATTTGCATGAAGAACCTAAATGATTCCTGTATGCCCCAACTGCCCCCCAACCCTGCCAAAATTAAACTTCTCAGTGTAGTATAGATGGTTCCCTGCAATTTGATCCAACGTATCCTTCCAATCTTCTATCATAACGTAAGAATTAACATTTAATGTTGCATTATGAGACATGTATTTTGATCATTGTTTTGCATGCATTTTCTTACTTGTAGCTGACAATAACTATATGAGATAGTAGTCTTTTGCCCATTTTTTTTTCAGATGATGAAACTAAAACGCAGGAAGTCTGCCCCATCACCTATTTCCACACAGTTAATGAATGCTGGTTCTGGGGCTAAACCTAGTGTTATTTGATTTCACTTGTTCACTACAGTAAGTTAAATAATGGCCCCCAAAGATATCAGGTCCCAAACCCCAGAACCTGTAAAACCTGATATCTTACATAGCCAAGCCTATGCAGTTATGATTAAATTAACAATCTTGAGATGGAGCAATTATCCTGGATTAATGGACGAACTCTTAATGAAATCACAAATGTCTTTACAAAAGTGAGGCAGAGAAATTTGACAAGAGACATTAGAGGAAGAGGCAATGTGACCATAGAGGCAGAAAATGGAGGGAAGTGACCATAAACCAAGCAATCCCGGCAGCCACCAGAGGGGGAGTACCCAGCCAATACATTGATTTTGCCCCAGTGATACTTATTTCAGACTTTTGGCCTCTGGAACCGGGAAAAATTGATTTCTGTTGTTTAAAGCCACCAAGTTTGTGATAATTTGTTACAGCAGGCACTGGGGACTAACACAAGAACTGAATCTCTGTTCTACACAGCAAATCCTCTGGTTCCCACTTCAGAATCAATCTCAGTAGGAATTACAGTGGCCATCACTGTAGTTTGGATAGAAAAATCAAATAACCCAAACGTGAAGGAAATGGGGTACCCAGAGGCTGGGAATACTCTTCAAAAACAAGGCATCAAATTAGAATTAGAGAAGTATCACAGAAGACATAGGCCAAGAGTCACCCTAAATACTTATGTTAGCTCCCTTTAGTTGTTATACTGAAAGAAAAGTTGGTTCTTGAACCTGGCAGGGCTAATTCTGAAAGATGGGAACAGCCAGTTGTTTCTGAAGGGAGAGATTCCCATGTCACAGCAAACTAGTAAGGTAGGTTGGATGAATGTAGTCACACACATTCATTGCTGGGGGTGCAGCTATAAGCAGGTGCATAGTTTAATGAAGGGGCAACATAAAAGCAGATCCCTGGCTACATGTGACAGAGAGAGCCTTGGCTGTGACTGATTCTACTCAACATGGACATCATTAAGTGCTAGCAACAGAGAGACACCAGGATCAGGATGTAGATTTCGCTACCTAGGGCTATACATCTTTCAGTGACAAAGTATAGTAAGTCAAGACAGATTGTGTTTATAGGTACACCTTAGAGATATTGTCGCTCAGTTCCAGACCACCAAAATGAAGCAAATAAAATAAAGCAAATTTACTTCAATAAAGTAAATCAAAAGAATTGTTTATACAATATTGTAGTCTATTAAGTGTGCAACAGCATTATGTCAAAAAAAAACCAGTGTATATACCTTAAATTTAAAATAACTTCATTACTAAAAATGCTAACCATCACCTGAGCTTCCAGTGAGTTGTAATCACTGATCACAGATCCACATAACAAATCAAGTAATAATGAAAAAGTTTGAAATACTGCATGAATTACCAAAGGTGACAAAGAGACAAGAAGTGAGAAATGCTGCTGGAAAAAAAAAAAAAATGACACCAAGAGACTTGCTCAATGCAGGGTTGCCACAAACCTTCAATTTGTAAAAAAAACAAAATATGTGTGAAGCAAGGCATGCCTATATTAAAAGGTGTTACACTGATTAGTTATTAAGGAAAAAGAGGTGTTTTTTTCTCATTACATTTACCAAAATAAGTTGTCAAATGAATTAAGGACATAATTGTGAAATGCTGAAACTACTGACATACAGTAGGAAATACAGGTGAATTTTATATGAACACGGATATAGAAGGCCTTTCTAAGCATAAAAGATGGACTGATGTCAGCAAGATGGCAGGAAAAATGGTTTCTGTTCAGTCCCCTCAGAAAAAGACCAACGAGCAAGCATCCATAAATAAGGCATCTTTGTGAGAATCCCAGAACCAGGGGTGAGGTTGAAGTACCCCCTTGGCTCATAAAAAAAAAAGACAAAATGCATTTGAAGGGTAAAAGGCGCAGTTTCACTTTGACCCAATCACCCCTTCCCAAAGCCAGTGCAGTATGGCACCAAGACGTACCCCCAGGAATCTCTGGTTTCTCCGGTGTGAAAACGAGCCCAAGGTGGGCATCCAGCTTCCCCAGTGGTATAGGTGCTTCTAAGGATGCCCACTTTGGTCTCATCTCACAGGGATCACTGGAGAAATAAGTGGGGTCAGATGTCCAGGTATTAGAGACAGAGAAAGAAAAGGAGTTCATAGCAACTAATGCAGGGATCATGGTGAGCTATGATCCTACTGGTGGAAGTACCTAAGCAGAAATCTTAGCCAGTGGCTCTTCCCTTTACAGAACCAAGATGATGACCCTCTCTGGCCAGGGAGCTCAATTGGCTAGGTTTGGGTCTGGGTCCCCAGCCAAAGGGCCCTATAGGCAGAGCCCATTCTATAGCCTGCCCACACAGGGAAGGAAGTCAGCAAGCCAACCCAATGCTGAACAGTACTTCTGCCCCACCCAGACAGGGAGCCTAATCAGTGAGCCCTAGGAGGTCCCACAGCCCAGGCTCTGACCCTACCCAGACAGGGAGTCAAGCCAGTAGCTCTGTCCAACTGTTGAGCCTAACCAGAACACCTGAATAGTGCCCATGGGCAGCCTTGAAGCTCAACATAGAGTACTGTCAGGACATAGAGCATAACCAATGGCCCTGTCCAGCACGGAATGAACCCAGCCCAAAGCCCTGACTGACTGCTGAGCGTAGCCCCAGGTTCCACCTAATCCTAAAGAGGCCTTATCTGAATGCTGAGTCATTCCAGAGGCACATTTGGATGGGGAGCCCAGCCTGCATCCTCACCCAACCAGGCCCAATTGCAGGCCCAGCCTGCAGCCCCACCCAATCGCAGAGTCCAAACAGTAGCACCACTCTGCCAGGAAACACAGCCTGTGACCCCAGCCAACCAGAGGTGAATGCTGAGCCCAGCTAGTGGCTCCACCTGACCATGGGGCCAAACCGACAGCCACCCAGTGAGGGAGCCAGCCAAGCTTTGAATGCCAAGCTGAGTCAGCAGGCTCACCCAACCACAGAGCTTAGCCAGAAGCACTCCCACCTCAGAGAATAGACAGGAGCCTCCCCTAATTAGAGACCCTAATAGCAAGCCCCTCCTGCCCACAGTTACTTCCATCTGATCCATCTGAGCCCCAAAGTGAACTATTATTGGCTTAAAAGAGAACGCTGAAACTGTAAGATAGTTTATGTAAGCCTTATGGCAACAACAAAAGAAAAACCTGTAGTAGATAAACAAAATATTGAGATAGACGAATCAAAGCACACCACCACAAAGAGTCATCAAATCACAAAAAGACAGCAAGATATAAAGAACAGAACAAAGGAACTAGAAAACAATTAACAAAATGGCAATAGTAAGACCCTACTTATCAATAATTACTTTAAACACAGGTGGACGAAATTCTCCAATCCAAAGGCTTAGAGAGGCTGAATGGTTAAAAAATGAGAAACTAGATCCAACTATATGCTGCCTACCAGAGATTCAGTTTTAAAGACACACAAAGGCTGAAAGTGAAGGGATAGAAAAGATTCCACACAAATGATAACCAAAAGAGAGGAGGGGTGGCAGTCACAAGAGACACAAAAGGAAGGTCATTGTATAATAATAAAGGGAATAACTGGTAAAAGTCATATAACAATTATAAATATGCATTCAGCATTAGAACATATAAATATATAAAGCAAATAATAACAGAACATGGAGAAATAAACAATACAATAATAGTGAGGGATTTTAATATTCCACACCCAATAATGGATGGATTACTCAGAAATCAAAAAATAAAAAGCACTACAGTGTTATTTGACTATATATACATGACTCTATATTACATATGACTATGTTATATGATTATATATTGCTATTTGAGTTAACACTATATAGTGATATTTGAAAACTATAGACCAAATAGACAGCAGACATATATGAAACATTCCATCCAACAGCAACAGAATACACATTCTTCTCAAGTCCATACAGAACATTTATTCAGCTACAAAAAAAGTCTTTAACAAATTCCAGAAAATTAAAATTATCATGTCTTGGGGCGCCTGGGTGGCTCAGTCGTTAAGCATCTGCCTTCGGCTCAGGTCATGATCCCAGGGTCCTGGGATCGAGCCCCACATCGGGCTCCCTGCTCAGCGGGAAGCCTGTTTCTCCCTCTCCCACTCCCCCTGCTTGTGTTCCCTCTCTCGCTGTCTCTCTCTGTCAAATAAATAAAATCTTTAAAAAAAACATAATAAAATAAAATAAAATTATATCACATGTCTTTTCTGACCACAATGGTATGAAACTAGATACCAATAACAGGAAGAAAGTTGGGAAATTCACAAATATATGGAAATCAAAACATGCTCCTGAACAAATGATGAATCAAAGGAGAAATTTAAAAAACCTTGATACAAAATTTATGAGATGCATTAAAAGCTCTTCTAAGAGGAAAGCTTACAGTTATAAACACCTACATTAAAAAAAAAGAAAGATCTCAGATAAGCAATCCAAGTTGACACGTCAAGGAACTTGAACTACATTCAAAGTTAACAAAAGAAAAAAATAATTAAGATTAGAGCAGAAATAAATGAAATATAGAAAGGGAAAAAAAAAGCAAAAGAAAAGACCAAAAAACTAAGGGTTGATGTTTTGAAAAAGGAAACAAAATTCACAAACCTTTCACTAGGCTAAACAAGAAAAAAATAAAAGAGAGAAGACTCAAATAAATAAAATTATCAATGAAAGAGGGATATTACAACTGAAACAACATAATTCCAAAATATCAGAAGAGACTACTATAAGCAATTATATATCAACAAATTGAATAATCTAGAAGAAATTGATAAATTCCTAGAAACATGCAACCTACCAAGACTGAATCAAGAAGAAACAGAATATCTGAACCAACTAAGAATGAGTAAAGAAATTGAATCAGTAATCAAAAGCCTCCTGGCAGGGAAAAGCCCAGGACAAGATGGTTTCATTCATGGATTTGACCAAACACTGGTAAATTTAAAGAATTAAAGCCAATCCTTCTGAAATCCTTCCAAATAAACTGAAGCGGAAGGAATACTCCCAAGTTCATTCTATGAAACCAGCACTATCCTGATACAAAGCCATATAGACACTAAAAGATAATAAAACTGTAGGCCAATACCCCTGATAAACATAAATGCAGAAATTCTCAAAATACTAATGAATCAAATTAACAGCACAGTAAAAGGATTATATGTCATGATTAAGTGGGATTTATCCCAGGGATACAAAGCAGGCTCAACAAATGCAAATCAATAAATATGATACACATACTAATGAAGGATAAAAACCACATGATTCTTGTAATAGATGCATAAAAGCATTTGACAAAATTCAACATCCTTTCATGATTAAAAACTCTTTAAAAACTAGGTATAAAAGGAACATACCTCCACATAATAAAGCCCACATATAATAAAAAGTAAAATTCCTGGAAAAAAACATAGGGTAAAAACTCCTTGATGTTGGTCTTGGTAATGATTTTTTTGGATATGACACCAAAAGCACAAGCAACAAAAGCAAAAATAAGCAAGTGGGTCTACATCAGACTAACAAATCTTTACAGCAAAATAAATTACCAACAAAATGAAAAGGCAATCTAAAGAATGGGAGAAAATATTTGCAGACCATATGTCTGATAAGGGGTTAAGTTCCAAAATATTTAAGGAACTCTACAACTCAATACTTAAAAAAAAAAACCCACCAAATAATCCAATTTAAAAAGGATCAAAGGATGTCTGCTTCTCCCTCTGACCCTCTTCCCTCTTGTGCTCTCTCTCATTCTCTCTCTCTCTCAAATAAAATCTTAAAAAAAAGGATGTGAATAGACATTCTTCCAAAGATGATATCCACATTGCCAAGAGGTACATGAAATTGTGCTTAACATCACTAATCACCAGAGAAACACAAATCAAAAACATAAAAAGACATCACCTCACAACTGTTAGAATGACTATCATCAAGGACAACAGGTAACATATGCTGGCAAGGAAGTGGAGAAAAGGAAATCCTTCTTCCCTGTTGGTGGGAATGCAAATTGGTGAGTAAATATGAAAACCATATGAAGGATTCTCAAAAAATTAAAAACAGACCCACCATATGATCTACCAATCCCACTTCTGGGTATACACCCAAAGGAAATGAAATTAGTATCTCTAAGAGATACCTACACCCCTATGTTCATCGCAGCATTATTCACAATAGCCAAGAAAGGTAAAGAACCCTAAGTCTCCACTGACAGATGAATGGATTAAGAAAGCATGGTGTGTAATACACAAACACACACACGCACATGCTGTGCACACTCAGAGGAATATTACTTAGCCATAAAAAGAAGAAATCCTGCCATCTGGGACCACATGGATGAATACTGAAGGCATTATGCTAAGTGAAATAAGTCAGACAGAGAAAGATAAAAATACCATATGAGCTCACTTACATGTGGTATTTATAAAAACCGAACTCATAAAAATAGATAGTAAAATGGTGTTCACCAGGAAGAGAGGGATGGCGGGATGGAGGAAATGGTTGCAAGATAAATAACTTCCAGGGATACAATATACGGCATGGTGACTATAGTTAACAATAATGTACTGTATACTTGAAAGTTGTTAAGAGAGTAGATCTTAAATGTTCTTACCACACACCCTAAAAACAGTAGCTGTGACAGATAGCACATGTATGTGTTAACTAACCTTATTGTAATAATCATTTCCCAATATAATCTCATTATACACCTTAAACTTGCACAATGTTATATGTCATTTATATCTCAATAAACATGAGGAAAAAATATCATTCTGGAAAAAATAAAAAGAGAAACTATAAAGGATACAGGTGGCAGACATAACCTTGTACAACCTGAAAATTTTGAAATGTAAAAACATTGTAAACTAATAAAAGGCCAATAAAAATTTGGAAAAAGCTTTGCAACATTCATAACAGATAAAAAAAAACCTCAATGCTTTAAAAGATCATGTAAGTCAATAAGAAAAATAATAAGCACTACCTACTGAAAACCAAGCGAAGAGCACAAAGAGGAAATACACACACACACACACACACACACACACACAGAAATACAAATGGACAAGGCACACAAAACACACAAACTTGATTACCCTGATTAGTATTGAAGAAATTAGCTCCTACTTTAACCATATTTTCAAATTGAAACTGTGAAAAAAAATAAATACTCAGTGTTTGGCAAGTGTACAAGAAGAATAGACATCGTCATGTACTGCTTGCAAAAAAGGTACATTTTTGAAGAGTAATTTATATATCAAATGGTTAAAAAATGAATGTTAAGATTAAAATTCTACTCTATTTTTTTTTACTCTTAGAATATAATCTGCAATGTGTGCAAACCTGTATATTGTTCAGTAAAGACTGATTAAATTGGTTTTTACTCAAAAGCAACTCATAAATCAATAGTGAGGAACTGAATTAGTGAATCACGGTACATCCATTTAATGGAATACTATTGGCCCATTAAAAGTATTGGTGAATAGTTGTTTAAAGATTGTATATAAAATTAAAAGCAGAATAACTGAAAACAATGTTGATTTTTTATTTATTGTATTAATTGAAAGCAATGTGGTTGATTGCATAGACATTCACACGCTTTTATCATGTGTGCTTTTTATCACGATGGTATAATTATCATTGATGTGGTTTATCTTTCCTTCCTATATTTAAACATTTTCCTACAATAAAAATGAATTTCCTCCTTTGTGGTAAAAGGAAAGAATTTTTGTAGAAATTAAAATATTAAGAAATTAAGAGAGTCAGTATGTGGTCTTTACCAATAATATTATCTTAGTTCATTTGTATTATCCAATAACATCCAAAAATAGAGACTCTAAAACTCCCTTCAAGTATTATTAAAAACACATATACAACCAAGACAGACCTGAAGACTTGACAAGTTCTCTGAGCCTCCCAGTGGACCTCTCTTTCAGCAAATAACACTTTCCCCTGAGCATTACATATCTATTCATGCATATGCTGGTTCCATGTGTGATTAAGTTTTGTATTCTTTCTAGGTACTCAGAAAACACAGGCCTAACCAAACAAATTATGTGCCTAACCAAGGCTACCTCTGAATCTTTCAGGCAATAAAGCTCTTCAATGTTTCCTCTGGATTTTGTCTAACAATAACAGTTCTGTGCAGGAAATAGAATAAAACTACATTTTTTTCATTTTAACATAGTTAAAGGAAAAGCATATTTTAAAATTATACAATGAAAATGAATTTTTAATTAACTTCTGAATGCAGTTATAACCATAATATAAAATTATTTTATTAAACAGTGATCTCTGATAACAACATAAAACCGTACACTGCATGAAGAATTTATTATTAAAACTTTAGGTTGCATAGTAAATATACCACCTAACCATTGTATATCTGTTATTTTAGGTATGGTCTGCAAGTATTACTTTCAGCAAGATTTTTCTTAAACTCTATGTTTTGTTTTTTGTTTTTGTTTTTTTTAAGATTTTATTTATTTATTTGACAGAGAGAGAGAGAGCACAAGCAGGGGGAGCAGGAAAGGGAGAGAGAGAAGCAGGCTTTCCGCTGAGCAGGGAGCCCGATGTGGGACTCAATCCCAGGATCCTGAGATCATGACCTGAGCCGTAGGCAGACGCTTAACCGACTGAGTCACCCAGGCGCCCCAAACTCCATGTTTTTAAGCCACGGTAATTAACTTTTAAAATCACTTACCAAGCTAAAATACACTGGAATAAAATTAAAATTAAAATTAAAATGATTTAATTCAGCTCATTAACACAAATTATTAATGTATGCAAATATAAAATATAGGTGCTTAATTCAAGGACAGTGGTAAATAGAAGCAATTTTTCTTGTGCTTTAGAGGTCCATCTATATTCCGTCCTTTGGCAACATGGCCAGAAATGCCGCTTCCCACAAGTATTACAATAGTTAAGAGAAAATTATTACAGTTAATTTAGATTTTGACTGTTTGCACTTTTATTTTTATTTCAGCAAAAGTGTTACTAAAGCCTGGTATTTAACCATTATTCTAGATTTACAAAACTAGATCTTTTAGAAATTATATTGAGAGAGTGCTAAAGCATCTAAATTGGCTTATAAAATACTAGCTTATCTTCTTACCAAAGAAGGCTTGGAGAAAGCAATAATTCTAGTATTTAATGTCTAAGAGATTAAAGCTTTGGAAACTGTTATTGTTGCAGAGCAGAAAACATTAAAATATTTTCAGTTTTACTGAAGCTTTTATCCACATTTACATCCAGCAGTTAGATACATGATGATATGCAAGGTTATGTCACAGGGACAGTTTGCATTATTTATGTGGCTTTTAGTTTATAATGATGTTAAGCCTGCACAGATGCATAAAATGCATAAGAAGGTAGGTGCATTTCCAACAGTGGGGGCTATAACTCATTTCTACCTGAAAGACAATGACTAGTGTTATGAAATAAAAAGAAAAATCTAAGTACTTCTACTTTACAAACGACACACTTAAGAAACTGTGTTCTATCTAATCTGCATTTTTAATGAGATAGTTCATATTCAAATAGGTTCTCAACAATCTGTAAGCAAACTAAAATCCAATGTATTTTAAAGTATCTGTCTTTTCCAGAGGGACAAAAAGGTCTGAGAAAAAATGTTGGGTATTATACAATGAATGGAGCAATGTAGAGGGTGCCTTGAAATTACATGTCTTCTAGATTAACTGAGGGTAAAGATATTTTTTCTTTTTTTTTAAAGATTTTATTTATTTATTTGAGAGACAAAGAGGGAGAGAGCGAGCAGGAGGGAAAGGGAGAGAGACTCTGAGGCAGACGCTGGGCTGAGTCTATCCCATGACCCCAGGCTTCATCCTGTACCCGAGATCATGACCTGAGTAGAAACCAAGAGTCAGACACTCAACTGACTGAACCACCCAGCACCCCCGGAGGGTAAAGATATTTCTCGCACGCTATTTTTCAATTATAACAGTTATTTTTCAAGTCACAAATTTCATTTTATTTTTAAACGCAATTACCTTGAACAAATTTTTTGTTTCTTTGTCCTGAAAAATTTGTACTATTTTTGTAATTAGTCCCTAGATTTGGAGAAAAATGAATCTGCTCCGACCAAAACTGGAAAAAGGAAGTGAGAAAGCCCTCCTCTGTCTTTCAGCAATACCTTCCCCACTTCCTGCCATGGAGGCCTCTAGGGGTGAGGTCCTAGAACCTTCTAGGAATTACACTAAAATACAGATTGCCAGATGTACTCCTTGAGATTTTGATTCAGGTACTTCAGAATCTGCATTTAAATATATTGTGTATATATAAACTGACAGTGGCCCTTGATCGCCATTTTGAGAAACTTCTCTAAGGCTTCTATGAGCACAGTTAGAAACCACTAATCTAGAATAAGCATGCATATTCCCCTAGACATCATTCCGTATCAAAAATGAAGTGTGGAGAACTTAATTTTGCCTGCAGGGATGATTTTATACTCCAGATAAATCTTAATATGTTTACCTCATTTAACCAACAGATGGGCATTTAGTCAAAAAAAAAAAAAATGATTTAAGGGCCAAGAACTCAAAACTTTGCTCTCCTTGGGTTCTTGTAGTAAAAATAAGTAAGTTGGATCCAACACAGTCTCCTTCTAGGAGATAAAAACCATTACAAATTTATGGTACTTAGCTATAAACCAATTTACATGCTATGGTAAAACTGCCTGAGCTAAAAGACTAGGCTAATTAAACTGATGCTGGAGGTCAGAGTAGAGAAGTCTGAGATCATATAAAACTACAAATGGGGAGTTCAGTCAGTTGAGCATCTAACTCTTGGTTTCCATCAGGTCATGACACAACAATTCCAAATCTACAATATTCTAAACATATTTAAATTTGAATTAGCTTCAAAGCTCAGGTGCCAGGTGATCCAAATATCTTAATTCAAAGTTAAGCAATTAAAAAAATTCTCAACTGAGTAGGACTAATGTTCTTGCCAAGTTCCCTAGTAGTACCGGGTATGAAAATGGATATAAACTCATTTTTCTTCTGTTTTTTTTTTTCTTTTTTACTACATTATGTTTCTTTTCCCAAAACACTAAGAAAATAACTTTTCAACTAAATGTTCCCTGTCACTGTGTAAGTTAAAGGAAATGGAAATTTCACCCAACCCCAATCTCAAAAGAACATGCAAATTGCAACTGATGATATTTACACTGAATGCATTTACTTTATTTCACTGGAGTACAGCTGAGAACAGTATTGATTTCTATGTGCCTTGATTTCAATCCTAGGTAAAAATCATGCTTAGGTGCCCTTAGGTGGGCCTTGCTGAGCAGGGTGTAGAAAGAATCCACTCACCCAGCCCTGTCCCAAGGCCATGCCTGCATGTCCCTAGTCCGAGAAGAAGTGATACATTTTTCTAAGTCATATCAAAGCGTTGAATAAACAGCTGCATTCTCCACAAACAAAGTGAAAACTAAAGATGTAACTTTTTTTTTTTTTTTTGGACCACAAAGTTCATTTCAGATACTTAGGTAGAAAGGCTTATGAGTCCATTAAATTGTGAAGACCAAATGGTAGAATGTCACTTGGAACATCGCTTCTTTTAGCTTTTACTAGTACATTTTCATGATGAAACACACATATTAAGATGTTACCTAAGGGGCACGTGGAGGGCACAGTTGGTTGCATCTGGCTCTTGGTTTTGGCTCAGGTCATGATCTCAAGGTCATGGGATTGAGCCCTGTTATCAGGCTCTTCACTGGGCATCAAGTCAGCTTGAGATTCTCTCTCTCCCTCTGTCCCTGCCCCCCCATTCTCTCTCTCTCTAAAATAAATAAATAAATCCTTAAAAATAAAAGATGTTATCTAAGATTTTACTACACAATGAAAACTTCCCTACATATTCCCACACCACCATGACTTTTCTAGACTTTTTATTGCTTCATTAAGTATATGAAGTGAGAGAATATTTTGAAATATACAAATGTGCTCTTTTTCTTTTGCGCTTGTTTATGAATGTTTTTCACCAACCTGAGCCTGAACCCATCTTTGCCTTAAGGAGAACTGAGATCACAGAATGTGAAAATGAAGAAAGAATTGGTGCAGAGCTTTTTAATTTTCAAAATTGGGTCTTGAAAACTATTTTAAAACACAATGGGCTTAACAACCTGGCTTTAAATTTCTGGAGCCACACATCTGAGAGAGAAAAGCATTTCTTAAGTTAGAAAAAGCTTCCCTTTAAATATAAAAAAAATAAAATTTGGAAAATGGAGCTTGGAGATTTGCTATAAGCCACTGAGTAGGATGGATATATGATGCATAAAAATTATTTCTTAGGACAAAGTAAAAACATCAAACCTTCCTTGGCTGCAGAAGGAGCCTAGAGAGGAGAGGGGAAGATGGCTAGGGAAGATGCAAGCTTAGGGACCACTCCCTTCTCCAGATTCATTGTCATGTAGAGCACATCTGTTAAACATTATCTGACTCTTAAATATTCTTATTTAGGGACACCTGGGTGGCTCAGTCAGTTAAGTGTCTGCCTTCCGCTCGGGTCATGATCCCAGCGTCCTGGGATCAAGTCCCACATCGGGCTCTCTGCTCAGCGGGGAGTCTGCTTCTCCCTCTCCCTCTCATTTCCCTTGCTTGCATGCAGACTCTCTCTCTCTGTCAAATGAATAAATAAAATCTTTAAAATGAATAAATATTCTTATTTAAAATATATTTAATTTTTTTACTTTGCCACCTATAATTATAAAGCACAAATATACAGGTCCTAATCATCAACTAATTCATTCAACAAATAATTATGGTGACTTTTTATGTATCAATCACTTAGAAATAATGCAATAAATAGGGAAGCCACAGACCCTGTGATTGCTCAGAGAATGTGCAGTCTATGGGAGTGGGGGAGAGAAGGTGAGGAGAGAGACAAGGGAGCTAAAAGCCAATCATATCACTGTGCTTATAATATGCTACCACGTTTCTATTCATACCTTTACCACATAGAAGGGAGATTCTAGTCTGCCTTTTTCTTGATGGAAATACAGATTATTAATGCAGTGTGGTTTGCTTGGATGTGCCAGAGAAACTTTCTGAAATTACTCTTTGCTTTGCTTTTCTAGGGGTCAGAAGCACCCAAGGAAAATTCGTATACTGAAATCCCCAAAATTAACTGCCAACTGTTGAATGTGATCAAAACCCTTGGTATTCATAACTGCCACTCTATATACTTTGGGCAACATGACTGCTAATATCAAAATCAAATGATGGTAATACTGGAACCATTTTAACAAATTAAACAACAAAAGAGAGATCAGAAAACCAAAGTAAAAAAGTCAGCCCAGAAGATATTGTGGCTCTCTTCGAGTACCAGGTCATGTTGGCCAAGGCAACGACTGACGGGCAGTAGACACACCACTGTTAGTTTTCTTTGAAACAGAAGCCAAAGAAGGGGGGCTCTTGAAGCTTTAACTGAGAGGATGTTTGAAGGCATAAAGGTTTTGAAAACATTCTCTGTAATATAAATGGGGATCCCTTTGCTGTCTTCAATAGTACTTCCATGAAACCATTAAGAGGAAAGGATAAAGGATGGGATCTGATAAGAAGGAAGCACTCAACATATCTGTGGCCTATAAAACAGGGAAAGGTATGAGTCATGAAGCCTTGGAAAGAAAAGACCAAAATAAATGACAAGGAAGATCAAAGACTAGAAGAGGAAGGAAAAAGGGGTGAGGAGAAAGAGGAGCTGGAAAAGGAGGAAACAGAGAAAAGATTTGGGTGGGGGAAGGAAGGAACAGATAATTTTATTTTTTAATTTTTTAAAAACATTTTTTTAAATTTTTTAAGTAGGCCCCAAGCCCAACATGGGGCTTGAACTCATGACCCTGAGAGCAAGAGTCACACGCTCTACTGACTGAGCCAGCCAGGTGTCCCTGAATAGATAATCTTAAAACAACATAATAAGTGTTTTTCAATGAGTGGTGATATTACAAATTATTTTTCTTATGCTTTTCTCTAGTTTCTATGACTTTTATAAGAGCATTCACAGCTTTTCCTTTTTTTTAAAGATTTGTTTATTTTGAGGGAAAGCACAAGTGGGGTTAAGGAGCAGAGGGAGGGGCAGACTCAAGTGCGGTGAGGGGCAGAGAGATAAAGGAAGAAGCAGACTCTCTGCTGAGCAGGGAGCCCCATGTGGGGCTCGATCCCGGGACTCCAGGATCATGACCTGAGCTGAAAGCAGACGCTTAACCGACTGAGCACCCCCATTCACAGCTTTTTTAACTGAATAGCTGTATTTTTTTTCTCAGTTCTATATGAAAGAGTACACTTATTTTTTTTTAAGATTTTATTTATTTATTCATGAGAGAGAGAGAGGTACAGGGAGAAGCAGGCTCCCAAGGAGCAGGGAGCCCGATGTGGGACTCGATCCCAGGACCCTGGGATCACGACCTGAGCCAAAGGCAGACGCTTAACCATCTGAGCCACCCAGGCGAAAGAGTACACTTAGCCCATTTAGTCTGTAAATTCATCATTCATTGGTTTAGGGTAAGATGGTGTGGCAGTAATTTGAGAACTGCTTAACACATAGTTCCTAAGAGACATGTTCAAAGTATGTGGTCACTTACATTGTATGATCCACCGATGGCCTGTGATTTTCTTCCCCATGATGAATACTGATTCCATTACCAAGTCCCCATCTGAAAGTGTTCGAATCTTGAATTAGGTTTTCTGGGATTGGCTGGTACCATTGACACAGGCTTCCTTCTTCAAAGCTGCAAACATTCGTAGCTTGAATAGAATAGAACAAAGACAAGATGAGCTAATCACAATAAATGTGTCAACAGGGGCACCTGAGTGGCTCAGTCATTAAGCATCTGCCTTTAGCTCAGGTCATGATCACAGAGTCCTGGGATTGAGCTCCGCATTGGGCTCCCTGCTCAGGGGGAAGCCTGCTTCCCCCTTTCCCACTCCCCCTGCTTGTGTTCCTTCTCTCACTGTGTCTCTGTCAAATAAATAAATCTTAAAAAAAGGAAAGTGTCAATAAATGGCAATTTCTACCTATATCAAGCACTTTCTTACTGTTGGGTTTCCTTTTTTCAATTATCTTTTAAGCGTAATGAAAATAATTAGACAAATGATTTGTATTATTACTAGAAGAGTTTTAAAGAAATCTACATGTACTATATTGAAATATCTACAGTAGGTATAAATGGAAATAAATGCATATACTAAAGAATTTGTTCTGAAAAGGAGGTGAGATTTTAATTAGGTCCTCAAATAGCAATCTAGGCATTGCCACTCTCTTCTCACATAACATTGACATTGCTTACCAAGTTCTGGCGAGTCTGTTCTTTTGACAAAGCTAAACTTCAGCTCAGCCTTTGAAGGGGTTAGTTCAAATTCCAAACTACTTAAGTTCAAATCAATAGTATTTTCCTTGAAAGTTTTCAATATTCTTGTAATGACTGTATGCTAATATCATATGAAATTACAAGTCCAGTGATTTGTGAAATACCTAGTCTGTGTGTGAAATGCTCTTTCTTCCTCTCTCTCTGAACATGTCCATGTGTCTATCTTAAATTCTCCACTGTTCCTAGGTAGGCTGTAGAAGACTCTGGCTTTTAAATGGCATAAGCAATGTTGGAAAACCATCATCATCATTTAGAAACTCAAGTTCATGATTTAATGTAAAGTTTGAGAAGAAAACACTCCGTCAAAAAAAAAGTGATTTTTAATTGTAACATTCAAGTGTGTCATTTAATCTCTGACATTAATAGTGATCATATAATTATATTTATCTTGTGAAGAGATTTAAAACTGTTTTCTTTTTTTGTTTCAGAGGTAGAGTTTAGTGAGTCATCAGGTGCATATAACACCCAGGGTCCTTAATGCCCATCACCCAGTTACCTCATCCCCCAGCCCCTAGAGATTTAAAATTCAATAGGATTCTGTTCTTCATTTCATTAAAAATGAAAAGAATCATAGATTTTTTGAAATTAGAGGGCATAAAGTTTTAGTCAAGCAAGATGAATGAGCTCGAAGATGTGCTGTACAACATTGTACCCATAGTCAACAATATATTGTGCACTTAAAATTTGTTAAGAGGGTAGCTCTCGTGTTGTGTTCCTTATACAATAAAAAGCATTAGAAAATGTAAGACCATAGATAACAGGCAGATTTATTATATAATAGTTCATCTTACAAAAAGATGGAGGAAGAAAGAACACATAATTTGTTCAGAGTAATAATTCAGTTCATGTGTATTCATAGTAAATTAATAACCCCATGATTTTAAAATAATAATTTCATAGGAGATGTTCATTCAGGACATTTAAAGAACTGTATCAAAACTGCCCACCCCACCATAAATGATGTTACTAAAATTGCAAAGTTGAACAAAGAAGAAAGTCAGTATTCACTAAAGATACTCATTAGGTGTAATTAACTCAATTCTGTGTAAACTTTCAGAAATACGACAACTTATGTATGATCATAACGAGGAAGTCTGAATAGCACAACACCTTCCATTATATTATCTCCCATCTGCAATGCACCATATGTATTCTTAGCCAACTTGAGTTAATTACTATCTCGTCTCATCCACAGAGTGAGTTAGTTTTGATTTTATGAGTTTTGGGGTCTAGCTAAGTTAGTTAATTTATTGTGTATTTGTACATTAAGAAGAATTTCTTTTTCTAAGTTAAAATAAATATGAACCTTATTTGACTTTCAAGTTTTAGAATTTCTACATAATGCTGACAGAAGACAGAATAGAGTTTCACTACACTCTGTATTATCTGCATGGCCTGAACCCTTCATATCATCCAGACACTTGAGAAATATCATAGTATAGGAAATTCATATACCATCCAATAAATAGTAGGGAAGGCGAAAAAATAGCAAAAGTGTTCACTCCTTCTGAACTTGTGCTTTGTCCATGCAGACATGTCAATTTTTCTCCTCTAAGACTGTTTCTCCCATTGAGACATTCACTTCTAAATTAAAAATTTGCCTTAAAAGCCATAGATTGGCAGATGCCAAAAAGTAAAAACCATCTTTCAATAGGGACACAGGTGAGGAAGGGCGCATCTATATTAGGATTGGTTCTTATGAATTCTACATATTTAACATAGTATTCATCTTTCTATTTTGGCACTGGCAAAATTTGAACAAATTCATCTAATTTGAGAGTAATACTTCCACTTTAAACATTCCTATTTCATGAGTGTGAGGAGTAGACTAGAGACAAACAGGGGGTATATAAAAGAGCTAGTCAATTATATAGTCCCAGAGTCAAGTAAAGTCCATGAAACAAGTGTTTTGAATCCAAAACTTCAATTTAAAAACACTTGCCTCTTGTTGAGCATCTTAGAAGAATGCATACTGATTCTTCTACTATAATTTTCTATACAAACAACTTTTAGGTTAACAACCTGCTCTAAGTCAAGTTGAAAATTTCTAACTAGGACACAAGGCCATACTACTTAAAGATTATACTATATACTATTATACTATATACTAAAGATTATATATACTATACTAAAGATGCTACTAAAGATTATACTATATACTATATACTACTAAAGATTATACTATACTATACTTAAAGATTATACTATACTATTATAGTATATTATACTATAAAGATTATACTATAGATATATACTATAAGATTATACTATATACTGTCTTATCTGTTTTATGCTATGTTTAATACAAAATAGGAATTCACCTACCACAGAATGATTCGTCTGACTGGTCAGGACAGTCATATCTAAAATCACATGTCTGGATTTTTTCAACACAGTGACCATCAGACTTGCAAACAAATTCATCATCTATACAGTTGTGTGGAGGTAATGTTACTGGAGCTGACATTTCTGGTGGAGTTGGGAGGTCCACTGGCAAAGTACCTTGATAAGAGATAACATATAGGCATAATTCAGTAGATTTTCCAATTAAGATTTTACACAATAAGCTTTTCTTAGTATGTTTCACATTGAATATTATAAAGAATATTTGGCAGTCTTTGGTAATATGCTGAATTTTATGTAAGCATATAAGTTGGAGTTCTCGGTCTTATCAACAACAAATAACTCGATATAAATAGATGAAGGTGCAGATAGAAATTACTGAAAAACTGTTCAGAACTCACTGAATAAATGGGAGGCTCAAGGACAGGGCTAGGATCACTGGGAATCAAGGGAGTCCCAGATGCTGGCATTAGGAACCAGAGTTAAGGTCTGGTTAAACCTTCTAGTCCACTAGGTAAATAAACTTTGCTCTTCCATTGTAACAATTAATCCAGCAACTCCTCATCCTTGTTTCACCAGCCCTCACATATTCAAGGTTGCAAGAGAGTGATTCATCTGGAAGTATTTATATAATTAAGATAACAATTTCTGAAATTACTGAGCTTAGAAGAAATTTATAGAAGTTAATTTATACAGTAGTTATTCAAGCAACATTTATTAATAACACCCCGTGTCATGGACATGGTAGGTACAACAGATTGAAAGCCAAATATGCCATCATTGCTGTAAAATAATTCACTGAGTAGTGGATAAGGCACTCAGGTAAATCTTTCATTACAGTTCCATAGGATACATTTATGAGAAAGAGTATAAAACCATGGAGGCAAGAATGACAACTATCCTTTCACTCCTGCAGTCAGAGTTTAATTCACAGACCACGGAACATGGTGAGCTATCATCACTTAGAAATGAGTGCATAGATGGATGGATGGATGGATGGATGGATGACAGAGTGAATGAACAGATGGACAACTGGAAGACTGTACAGCATATGGAAAACACATGAAAAGCATACATTAGATGGGAGGCGAGGAATACTTCCTGGAAAAGTAATGTCTTCAGCTTTTAGCTTTATTTTTTTAAAAGATTTTATTTATTTATATGAGACAGAAAGAGAGAGTGTATGCACGAGCATGGGGAGGGGCAGAAGGAGAGGGAGAAGCAGACTCCCTAATGAGCACAGAGCCCCACAAAGGGCTCTATCCCAGGACCCTGAGATCATGACCTGGGCCAAAGTCAGATGCTTAATCAACTGAGCCACCCAGACACCCCAAGTTTTTAGCTTTAAAAGATGAAGAGTTGCTGACAAGGTGAAAATGGGTATAAGGTCCTTTTGGGCAATGAGCAAAGATTTGTGTGGAGGCAGAGAAATATACTGGCCCATTGTTTTTGGAATGCTGTGAGAATTTGGCATAGAGAACATCTTGTGATAGAGTAAGAATGTGTGTGATAAAGTCACTAGATGTGGAACTGGTTGGGAGACAATTAGCACATCATAAAGAGCTAAGTGGGACCAATTTAGGAGCTTGAAATAAATATAAAAAGCAGTGGAGAAATGCCAAAGTATACAATTTCCACTTTAAGAAATACTTTTCTGGCATTAGTGTGAAGAATGATTTGCAGGTGGTTCTGGCATGGAAGAAAACAGCTAAGCTTTTACTTTAATTCCAGGCAACTAATAAACCAAGGCAGAGAGAGTGTGGAGGAAAGAGCAGAGACCTGAGTGATATTAAACATCCAATATCTAGAGGACTGGGGATTTAGGTGCTATTGGTAATTTGAGGGAAGTCCAATAAGTATTACTTTGTTTCTCAGCTCAAGTTTTGAAGTAAGAGCTAAGACTGAAGCATATAGGAGATAAATCAAAATATCAACATTTTATGGATGAAGCTGACAATAATCTATATCTCTAGACAAGTGGTCTTTTAAAGCATAAAACTCAGAAAGAAACGGCCTAAGTTACAATCTGTGCTGGAAACTTCCAGCTCTCCTTGTATGGAAGCCTCCCATAGTGAACTACAGCAAGAAGTTAAGTAGATCTCCTGCTTCCTTCAGTGAACTAGCTCAAAAAACAAAACAAAACAAAACAAAACAAAAAAAACAAAGAAAGAAACTAAGAGAACAGGTATGCAAGCTCAGGCCCTCCTTGCAAACTCAGCAATCGTCATTACTTTTCCACAGTTGATATTAGGGTTCACTCTTGGGGTTTTACTCACTATGGGTTTTAACAAATGTACAATGATGCTTCAGCCATTAGAGTGTCATACAGAGTGGTTTCACTGCACTAAAAATCCTTCATGCTCTGCCTTGTCATCCCTCTTCTCCTGAGTCCCTGGCAACCGTGGATCCTTTTATTGTCTCCATAGCGTCCCCTTTCATAGAGTGTCATTTAGCTGGAATCATATGTTACCTTTTCAGATCAGCTTCTTCCTCTTAATAATATGCATTTAAGTTTATACCAGGTCATTTCATGGCTTGACAGTTCATTTCTTTCCAGCACTGAATAGTATTCACTGCTTTAGGGCATTCAATTAAATGAATACTCAGTTAAATATTTATTGTATGAATAGTCTGTATCTCTTCTCAAGCAGGGCAGGACCTCAATATACCTTCCTTATTATAAGTATTAAAGTGTGCTACAATACACATCCCTGTACATTTCTCTTTGAACATTTCTTTGTGAACATACGCCAACGCATTTCCAAGACAAAGAATCTTGAAATGAAATTGCAGTTATAGGGTATGTGATCAGTCAACTTAAGTAGTTGTTTTCAAAAGTGGTTTTACCCATTTCCACTCAGAAATGTGTGCATTTCTCATATTCTCAGAATCCAGCTAACACTTGGCATTATCCAATGTAAAAAATATTTGCCAGTATCATGGGTCTGAAATAATTCCTTTGTATTTTAACTTGTATTTCCCTAATTATTGAGAACTTTTTTTAATTTTAGGGGCTACTCAGGTACCTTACTCTAGCTTTTGACTAACTGCTCAGATCCCCTGCTCTTTTTTCCTATTGAATTCTTTGTTTTTTTCTTATTAATTTATAGTTTTATTTCCCATATACTCTATACTAATCCTCTGTCATTTACCTCGGTGACAAATATGTTCTACTAGTCTATGATGGGTCTTTTCATTTTGTATGGTGTCCTTCAAAGTAAAAATTTCTAATTTAATGCCTTTTAATTTATCAGTTATTGACAGTTTGTGGTTTAAAGCTTCACTGGAAAAAAAAATTCTTTCCTGTTTTAATATCATCATTATTTTTTTCTATAATTTTCACACAATTTTGATAGTTTTACTCTTCACATTTAGGTCTTTACTCTATCTGGACTTTATTGTTATCTGTTGTCTGTGATAAGAATCTAAATTCAATTTTTTTTGTATGAATGTCCAATTTTGGATCTACTAATACATTGAGCAAGTCAAATTTTTCTCACTTATTCTATATTTGATTATGAAATGTATTACTCATATATAAGAATGGATAGAAAACATATGCCTGGTTTAAACAGTAATAAAAAGAATAGCCATAAATCTACCATCCAGTTTATGAAATTAAAATTCACAGCTTTGAACCTTCCACTGTTTCCCTGCTGATCCCATGTTGCCATCTCTCCAGGTTAGCAGTACACTGAACTTGTGTTTTTCATTCCTGTTTTCATTTGCTTTTTATTTGAAAGATTTATTTATTTTTTAGAGATAGAGAGCACACACAGTGGGGGCGGGGGGTGCGCAGTGTGGGAAGCAGAAGTAGAGAGACAAGCAGACTCCACACTGAGCATGGAGCCCGACATGGGGCCCAATCTCACAACCCTAAGATCATGACCTGAGCCAAAATCAAGAGCTGGATGCTTAGCTGACTGAGTGACCCAGACACCTCTGTTTTCATTTGCTTTTATCATTTCTTCATTTGCATATATGCCAGATAACCTTCTAAGCCCCTATTAGTTCATTATTTGATTAAATGAGTTGACGTGAACTTCTTAGAACACTGACTATACAGATGGAATACCACATAGGTCCTTTTTAAATAAATAAACCATTTAAATTTGAACTTGGATGGACTCATTCTCTATATAACTTTTGGCAACTTGATTTATTTCCTCAGCAATGTGCATTCACCCATCCACGTTAATTATGCTCTTGCAGTTCACTTATTTTGACTGCTGTATAAGATTTCACTATGTGATCATATATATTATTTAGCCATTCTATCATCAGTGGGTTTTTTTTTTTTAGCTGATTCTGTTTGAGGTTTTATTTCATCCATTTCCCCTGATGTTTCTAGAAGTGGAATTGCTTAGTCAGAGAGAATGGAGAACTGTATGTCAACTTTACTAGAAAAAGCTAAACTGTTTTCCAAAGTCATTGCATCAATTTCCATACCTCCCAGCAGTGTATAAATATTCTGATTGTGTTGTGCACACATTATCCATTGGCATATGTAGATTTACCCATGTGTTTGCCACTTTCTCTGCTGTCTATTCCCTTGTGTATCTCAGCCCTTGCTGAACTCATTTTGTCTTTGATGCTCTCATTTACATAATTTGGTAAGAGTTTGCTGCAGTAAAGTCTTCTTTTGTGTATTTGCGGATATTATCCTCTGAATGCCTTTTCTCACCCTCATTCCTGAGTTTTGTTTTTTTTTTTTGCTCTAGGCTAACAGTTATTATTTCTCCAGAACTTTTAAATTATATTCAACTGTCTTCTGATTCTCATGCTTGTTGTTGTAAAGTCCATCATGAGTCTAATTGTGGTCTTTTTGTAATTGTATTTTAATCTCTGGCTATTTTTAACATATCTCTTTTCTTTCTCGTTTTTATAATTCATTTCCCTGGACTTATTCTGACTATAATATTTTCATGAGGTTCACTACACTTCTAAATCTATGCCTTACATCAATTTTAAGCCAGTATAGTCTTTCAAAATGACTTCTCCATTTTCTTTATTCTCTTTCTGGAACTCCAACAGCTTTTATAATCAATCCTTCAAGTTGAGTCTACCCCTTCATTTCCTCCCTCTGTATCTCTATATATATTGCTCTCTGAAATTCTCTCATACCTGTTTTCTCATTGACAAATCAAAACATCGATGTTATCTTTCAGCTATTTAATTCATCCACTGAGATTTTTATTTCATTGAATTTATTTCTCATTTCAAGAAAGCCAACAGGATTTTTTTTAGAATGTTCTACCCCCCCCCTCTTTAAACAATGTTATGCTATTTTCTTAGGGCTTGGAATTCTTTAATGTTTTTAATTATTTATTGTTTTTCTATTTTTACATAACAAACTTCCACAGACTTCAGAAGATCAGACTAATAAACACTTATTGTCTGACACACTTTCTGGGAGTCCAAAGTGCAGAAGAGTCTTAGCTTTGTGGTTCTGACACAGGGTCTCATAAGATTGCTATCAAGATGTCAGCCAAGGATGCAATTATCTGAGGGCTGGACTGGGGCTGGAAGATCTGCTTCCCAATGGGGCTCACTCACATCCCTGAGAAATTAGTGCTCCTACTGGCAGGAGGCCTCAGCTCCTGGGCTTTCCCCACAGGGCTACTTGAGTATCCTTTTGACATGGGGTCTGGATTCCCTCAGACTGAGTAATCCAGAGAAGACTGGGGAAGCCTAGCTTTGGAAATTACTCACACTCATTGCCATGTGTGTCAATGGTTACACAGGTCAGTCCTATTCAGTGTGGGAGGGGACTGGTACAGAGGGCATGAGTACCAAGAGTGGGGAATCACAGCATAAACTGCAGCAAGATGGCAGAGAAGTAGGAGACCTAAATTTCATCTGGTCCCAGGAATTCAGCTAGACAGGGGTCAAACCATTCTGAACACCTACGAACTCAACAAGAGACCGAAGAAAAGAAAAGCAGCAATTCTATGAATAGAAAAGCGACCACTTCCTGGAAGGTAGGATGTGTGGTGAAGTGAATCCGAGGCAATATTTGGGAGGATAGATGGCTGGGGAGGGGGCCTCCGTCCACCGCTTCTGGCAAGCAATAGAGCCAAGGAGCACAAAATCAGAACTTTATGAAGTCATCCCCACTGACTATGCGGGGGGTAAAACCCTCTCTGGGACAATGTGGTCTTAGGATCCTCGGGATCACAGAAAGACCAGGGATGCCTGACTGCAGCAGAGCTCCCAGGTATTGGAGCAGGGAAGCCGGCTGCAGAGATGGAGCCGAGGAATGGGACCTCAGCTCGCGGTTGCCATAAACCATGATCCGTGGCACAAATGAGCCACTACTATTCGAGCAGGGACCCAACAAGCGGCAGATCCGGGGAGACTCCCCTTCCTCCCACAGGAGGAGTGGCGCGGGAGTGCACCACAGGAATCTGCTGGGTTCAGAGACTCCAAACAGGGTTGTGGGCCAAAGACAAATACTCAGTCACAGGCAGGGTGAGCACAGAGTGTGGCTGGAGATGAGGGAGACAGGAGTGACTGACTGCTTTTATTTAAAGTACACTGAGGAATGGGGCCTGGAGCTCTTGGCTCCCGCAGAACCAGAGATTGGGAGGCCGCCATTTTCACTCTTGTCCTCCAAAGCTGTACGGAAAGCTTTCCGGGAAAAAAGCTACTGAGAACAAACCTGAGCAGATTACTTAGCCTGGCCCCTGACAAAGGGGGTGTAATTCCACCTCGGGCAAAGGCATTTGAGAATCACTGCAACAGGTCCCGCCCCCAGAAGATCATCAAGAACATCCAGCCAAGACCCAGTTTACCGATCAATGAGAATTACAAAATTCCAACACTAGAGGAATATAGCACATAGAATACATGGCTTTTTCCCAATGATTCCTTAGGCTTTCAAAGTTAATTTTTTAATTTTTTTTTATTTTATTCTTTTTCTATTAGTTTTTTTGAATTTTTCTTCTTTCTGTTTTCAGCCAACATCTTACCAATTCCTTTTTTAAAATCTTTGTTTTTTCATTTTTACAATCATATTCTATCCCTTCATTGTATTTAATCTTATTTTTTGTATATATACATGTTTTTCTTTCTTTAAAATTGTGGGATATGGTTTCTTTTAACAGACCCAAATAAACCCTAAATCTAGGTATGACTTTGTTCTAGTCTCCCACCTCATCACATTTTCTTTTTTTTTCCTAATTTTTATCTTTCTTTTTTCAACCAACTTACCAATTCCTTTTTTAAAATCTTTTTTAATTTTCATCTTTACAGTCACATTCCATCCCTTCATTGTATTTACCATTATTTTTGTATACAGATAAGCTTTAACTTTCTTTAAAATTTTGGGAGGCAATTACTTCTAAGAGACCAATATACACCCAAAATCTAGTGTGTGGCTCTGTCCTACTCACCAGCCGATCATAGTCTTCTTTTTTTTCCTTTCTTTACCCCACCCCACCCCAGTCCCCACCCTCCCCCATTTTCAGGTCTCTTCTGATTTGTTTAGTGTATATTTTATGGGGTCGTTACCCTTTAATCATTTTGTGCTCTCATTCATTTATTCTTCTCTGGACAAAATGACAAGATGAAAAAATGCACCTCAAAAAAAAACCAGAGGCAGTACTGACTGCCAGGGACTTAGTCAATACAGACATCAGTAAGATGTCAGAACTAGAGATCAGAATGATGATTATAAAGATACTACCTGGGCTTGAAAAAAACCACAGAAGATACTAGACAATCCCCATTCTGGAGAAATAAAAGAACTAAAATCTAACCAAGTCGAAATCAAAAAGGCTATTAATGAGGTACAGTCAAAAATGGAGGCTCTAACTGCGAGGATAGATGAGGCAGAAGAAAGAATTAGTGATATAGAAGACCAAAGGATGGAGAATAAAGAAGCTGAGAAAAAGAGAGATAAACAACTACTGGATCACAAGGGCAGAATTTGAGAGATAAGCGATAGCATAAGACAAAACAACATTAGAATAATTGGGATCCCAGAAGAAGAAGAAAGAGAGAGGGGGGCAGAAGGTATATTGGAGCAAATTATACCAGAACTTCCCTAATGTGGGGAAGTAGACAGGCATCAAAATCCAGGAGGCACAGAGAACCCCTCTCAAAATCAATACAAATAGGTCAACACCCCGACATCTAATAGTAAAACTTATGAGTCTCAGAGACAAAGAGAAAATCCTGAAAGCAGCTCAGGAGAAAAGATCTGTACCCTACAATGGTAGAAATATTAGATTGGCAACAGACCTACCACAGAGATCTGGCAGGCCAGAAAGGACTGGCATGATATATTCAGAGCACTTAATGAGAAAAACACGCAGCCAAGAATACTATATCCAGCTAGGCTGTCATTGAAAATAGAAGGAGAGATAAAAAGCTTCCAGGACAAACAAAGACTAAAGGAATTTGCAAACACGAAACCAGCTCTACAAGAAATATTGAAAGGGGTCCTCTAAGCAAAGAGAGAGCCTAAAAGTAACATAGACCAGAAAGGAACACAGACAATATACAGTAACAGTCACCTTACAGGCAATACAATGGCACTAAATTCATACCTTTCAATAATTACCCTGAATGTAAATGCACTAAATGACCCAATTAAAAGACACAGGCTATCAGATTGGATTAAAAAACAAGACCCATTGATATGCTGTCTACAAGAGACTCATTTTAGACCCAAAGACACACCCAGATTGAAAAAGAGGGTGTGGAAAAACACTTAACATGCTAATGGACATCAAAAGAAAGCTGGGGTGGCAATCCTTCTATCAGACAAATTAGATTTTAAACCAAAGACTGTAATAAGACATGAGGAAGGACACTTTATCCTACTTAAACGATCTATCCAACAAGAATATCTAAAAATTATAAATATCTATGCCCCTAACATGGGAGCAGCCAATTATAAAAGCCAATTAATAACAAAATCAAAGAAACACATTGGCAATAATACAATAATAGTAGGGGACTTTAACACCCCCCTGACTGAAATGGACAGATCATCTAAGCAAAAGATCAACAAGGAAATAAAGGCTTTAAATGACACAAGGGACCAAATGGACTACACAGATATATTCAGAACATTCCATCCCAAAGGAACAGAATACACATTCTTCCCTGGTGCCCATGGAACATTCTCCAGAATAGATCACATCCTGGGCCACAAAACAGGTCTCAACCAGTACCAAAGGATTGGGATCATTCCCTGCATATTTTTGGGCCACAACGCTTTGAAACCAGAACTCAATCACAAGAGGAGAGTTGGAAGGAACTCAAATACATGGAGGCTAAAGAGCATCCTACTAAAGAATGAATGGGTCAACCAGGAAATTAAAGAAGAATTTAAAAAATTCATGGAAACCAATGCAAATGAAAACACAACTGTTCAAAATCTTTGGGATACTGCAAAGGTGGTCCTAAGAGGAAAGTATATAGCAATACAAGCCTTTCACAAGGAACAAGAAAGGTCTCAAATACACAACCTAACCCTACACCTAAAGGAGATGGAGAAAGAACAGCATATAAAGCCTAAACCCAGCAGGAGAAGAGAACGAAGATCAGAGCAGAAATCAATGAAATCGAAATCAAAAGAACAGTGGAACAGATAAATGAAACTAGGAGCTGGTTCTTTGAAAGAATTAATAAGATTGATAAACCCCTGGCCAGATTTATCAAAAAGAAAAGCGAAATGACCCAAATAAATAAAATCATGAATGAAAGAGGAGAGAACACAACCAACACCAAAGGAGAACAAACAATTATAAGAACATATTATGAGCAACTCTATGCCAGGAAATTAGACAATCTGGAAGAAATGGATGCTTTCTTAGAGATGTATAAACTACCAAAACTGAACCAGGAAGAAATAGAAAACCTGAACAGACCCATAACCAGTAAGGAAATTGAAGCAATCATCAAAAATCTCCCAACAAATAAAAGCCCAAGGCCAGATGGCTTCCCAGGGGAATTCTACCAAACACTTAAATAAGAATTAATACCTATTCCTCTGAAACTGTTCTAAAAAATAGAAATGGAAGGAAAACTTCCAAACTCGTTTTATGAGGCCACCATTACCTTCATCCCAGAACCAAAGACCCCATCAAAAAGGAGAATTACAGACCAATATCCCTGATGAACACAGATGCAAAAATTCTCACTAAAATACTAGCCAATAGGATCCAACAGTACATTAAAAGGATTATTAACCACAACTAAGTGGGATTTATTTCTGGGCTGCAAGGTTGGTTCAACATCCACAGATCAATCAATGTGATACATTAAGAAAAGAAAGAACAAAAATCATATGAAACTCTCAATAGATGCAGAAAAATCATTTGAGAAAGTACAGCATCCTTTCTTGATCAAAACTCTTCAGAATATAGGGATAGTGGGTATATACCTCAACATCATAAAAGCCATCTATGAAAAACCCACAGTGAATATCATTCTCAATGGGGAAAAACTGAGAGCTTTCCCCCTAAGGTCAGGAACACGGAGAGGATGTCCAATATGACCACTGCTATTCAACATTGTATTAGAAGTCCTAGCCATAGCGATGAGACAACAAAAAGAAATAAAAGGCATCCGAATTGGCAAGGAAGAAGTCAAACTCTCACTCGTTGCAGATGATATGATACTGTATGTGGAAAACCCAAAAGACTCCACCCCAAAACTGCTAGAACTCATACAGAAAATCAGTAAAGTGGCAGGATATAAAATCAATGCACAGAAATCAGTGGCATTCCAATACATCAACAAGACAGAAGAAAGAGAAATTAAGAAGTCGATCCCATTTACAACTGCACCCAATACCATAAGATACCTAGGAATAAATCTAACCAAAGAAGCAAAGGATCTGTACTCAGAAAACTATAAAATACTAATGAAGGAAATTGAGGAAGACACAAAGAAATGGAAAAATGTTCCATGCTCAGGGATTGGAAGAACAAATATTGTGAAGATGTCAATGCTACCTAGAGCAATCTACACATTTAATGCAATCCCTATCAAAATACCATCAACAAGGGCCCAGAAATGGACCCTTAACTCTATGGTCAACTCATCTTTGACAAAGCAGGAAAGAATGTCCAATGGAAAAAAGACAGTCTCTTCAACAAATGGTGTTGGGAAAATTGGACAGCCACATGCAAAAGAATGAAACTGGACCATTTCCTTACACCACACACAAAAATAGACTCCAAATGGTTGAAAGTCCTAAATGTGAGACAGGAGTCCATCAAAATCCTAAAGGAGAACACAGGCAGCAACCTCCTCGACCTCAGCCACAGCAACTTCCTCCTAGAAACATCGCCAAAGGCAAGGGAAGCAAGGGCAAAAATGAACTATTGGGACTTCATCAAGATAAAAAGCTTTTGCACAGCAAAAGAAACAGTCCACAAAACCAAAGACAACTGACAGATGGAGATGATATTTGCAAATGACCTATCAGATAAAGGGCTAGTATCCAAAATCTATAAAGAACTTATCAAACTCAACACCCGAAGAACAAATGATCCAATCAAGAAATGGGCAGAAGACATGAACAGACATTTTTCCAAAGAAGACATCCAAATGGCCAACAAACATATGAAAAGTGCTCAATATCGCTTGGCATCAGGGAAATCCAGATCAAAACCTCAATGAGATACCACCTCACACCAGTCAGAATGGCTAAAATTAACAAGTCAGGAAATGACAGAGGTTGTCAGGGATGCAGAGAAAGGGAAACCCTCCTACACTGTTGGTGGGGATGCAATCTGGTGCAGCCACTCTGGAAAGCAGTATGGAGGTTCCTCAAAATGTTGAAAATAGAGCTACCCTACGACCCAGCAATTGCACTACTGGGTATTTACCCCAAAGATACAAATGTCGAGTCCCGAAGGGGTATATGCATCCTGATGTTTATAGCAGCAATGTCCACAATAGCCAAACTATGGAAAGAACCAAGATGTCCATCGACAGATGCATGGATAAAGAAGAAGTGGTATATATATATACAAGGAATATTATGCAGCCATCAAAAGGAATAAAATCTTGCCATTTGCAACAATGTGGATGGAACTGGAGGGTGTTATGCTGAGTGAAATAAGTCAATCAGAGCAAGACCTGTATCATATAACCTCACTGATATGAGGAATTCTTAATCTCAGGAAACAAACTGAGGGTTGCTGGAGTGGTGGGGGGTGGGAGGGATGCGGTGGCTGGGTAATCGACATTGGGGAGGGTATGTGCTATGGTGAGCGCTGTGAATTGTGTAAGACTGTTGAGTCACAGATCTGTACCTCTGAAACAAACAATACATTATAAGTTAAAAAAAAAAAAAAGAAGAAGATAGCAGGAAGGGAAAAATGAAAGGCGGGAATCAGGTCGGGAGATGAACCATGAGAGACTATAGACTCTGAGAAACAAACTGAGGGTTCTAGAGGGGAGGGGGGTGGGGGATGGGTTAGCCTGGTGATGGGTATTAAAGAGGGCATGTAGTGCATGGAGCACTGGGTGTTGTATGCAAACAATGAATCATGGAACACTACATCAAAAACTAATGATGTACTGTATGGTGATTAACAGAACATAATAAAATAAAAAATAAAAAAAAATAAGTGAGCCAGCAATGACAGGTAAAAGGACCAGTACTCTAAAAAAGAAACTGTAACATCTTGAAATACTTTGTCCTGTCCTCATTACTCTGTTATTCTATCAGAATGAGTTCATCTTAAAACCCAAGTAAGTCCAATATGTTTCTATTTGATAGCAACAGAAGAGTAAATAGAGAAAAGTATCTCTAACTCTAGAACCAAACTTTGGAAATGGTGGTGTTGGTAACTGTCTATAAAGATGAAGTTGCAGCTGATTCCTTGACATCTGGCATGTAGAAGTAAAATAGAGACCTGAAACACGGTTATACCAAGACACAATTTGGAAACTGAGGCATGCAAAGGACTGCAGGCTTCCTCACACATTCTGTGGCCTGTGCAGATGGTCCAGACTTTCATCTCAAGAGGATGAAAATCAACTTGTTCTAGTCTGCAATGATTTCACACAGTGTTTCCTTAAGTATCATCATACTCTCACCTCAGGTGATACTAGAAATTACTTCATGCAGTATATGGATAAGTTTTATTATATTTTTAATTATGAGTTTTGAACAATTTTAAGAGTGAAATAATCTAGAACAATATGCCCATCTTAGTCATTTTGGGGTGCTATACCAAGATACCATAGACTGGGTGGCTTAAACAACAAATGCCTCAGAGGGCGAAAGTCCAAAATTAGGGTACAGCATGGTTGGGTTCCTGGTGAGGGCTCTCCTCCTGGTTATGAACTCTCTGGCCTTTCCTTGGTGCATTCATGCAGAGAGAGATCTCATGTCTCTTCCTCTACTCATAAGATCTCTAATCCCATCATGAGGGCAGCACCTTCATGACCTGCTCTAGACCCAATTACCTCTAAAAGGCCCCACCTCCAAATACCATCACATTGGGTGTGGGGGCTTCAATATATGACTATTGTGAGGACATAAACATTCAGTTCACTGCAAAGGTTATTACAGTCATTTTTAACCTCAAAAGGCTGGGACTGATAGTAATGATAAAGTCTCTTTAAACAAACAAAAAAGCTTTGCATATTAAACAAAACTGCAAAGGTGAAATGTAGATGACTGAAATTTACACTAACTAAGAAGCAGAGATTAGTCTTGTTAATATGATCTTCTTCCACATCTCTAAGCCACAGGGAAACCAACTCACCCGCAAACCTGTCATCCTAAGTAGATGACTCAGGCACCAGCTGGACTCAATGTTCTAACTTCTTGCTCTGTGAATTCTTGTAGCAAACATACTTCATGCTACCCTAATATAATCTTTCTGATGAAAGAGAATTTGTTTTATACTAGACTTCACTCCCTACAGCCATTCCTGCATGGGTAATTAAGAAAATAAAACCAGTATTTTAACACCTCTAGTCCTTGATAAATTATCACCAGCTTCGACACACCATAACTGTGTGAACTGCTTGACTGTTATGCCTGGGTGTTCACCAACCTCCAGGTAATAATGTCTATGTTTTTCCTGTGACTTCTGTTATTAAGAGATATATTTAATTTAAAAATCTAAAAGTCTACTTGAAGTTGAAATATAATCGATCTTCAGACAATTGAAAAATCTAAAATATCTCCAAAGGAAAAGTGTACATTTTTCCCATGGCACTGAATACAATAACATAGCCATACTCACAAGGTAAAACAGCTACATTCTGCATAAATGTACTAAATGTCTGTATCAGGTCTCCTTTCCAGAAGAGTAGGTTTTACTAAAACTTAGCTATTCTTTGGATATGATTTATAACAACTACGTGATACAGCTATTTGCCACATATTATGCAATGCCTTTTTCCTCTGTCCCCAGTAACAAGCCAGCTCTTTTTGAAACATTTTTGCTTTAACTCATGCACTCAATTAAATTTTCTAGGTGGCACAAAGTATTTTCCATCTTTACAAACATTGTATCATATATGAAAGTGACTACAAGTGGACTAAAGTAGCAGTTGAACAATTTTCAAGCTAAACTCTAAGTATTTTAACACTTTATCCATTTTTGGTATTTAGCATTTCTCTCAAAAGATGACAAAATGAAGTTTTAACTTTAAAATAGGTTAAAATTACTTATTTGTCCAATTTTATTTTCTAGAAACACAATAAAAATACTAAGTTGAATGGACCACAGGCTTTGGCCAATTTTTTTCCTATATATTTGCTATTATTTTCTATTTATTTCTATATATTGCTAATATTCCTATATACTTCCACTATTTTGTAAGACTACACCAAACATGCTAAAACCAGAATATTTAAGACTGCCATCCAGAGTCTCAAATTTCTCCATTTTTGCCTTGAAGTCTTTTATTAAACTGTAAATATTTCCAATAATTTGCATTTTTTTCAGAGTCTATATTTCCTTTAGAAAAATATGGAAAAAAGACCTTAAAATGAAATACTTTTATGGAGTGTATTATTTTTAGACAAATATAACAGACACACCAAACAGTTTAAAATTATAAAGTAAAAAGTTGCAAGTGAGATGTTAAAAATGAAGACAAAAGTACCCAAACTTTTCCCCTTGTCTTTTCACTCACACTGCAATAAATCCTCTTTGCAGAAAGAAGGGTCACTTGAACAAGCATTTATACATAAATCTGCTTTGACATTGAGGTTAATGAGGAGGGATGCTAAAAATACAATCAGCTCAGTTTAACAATGACAACAACAGAAACCATTCAGCAGGTGGAGGAGGACATCATAAAAATTATTTTTAAGCATCCTATAAATAGTTACCATACTTTCTCAATTTTAAGCCATCAGCAGTTGCAAGATATGCCACTGACTTTGTAACAAATTTCTTGAAAATAATGGAACACTAATATCTTGGGATACTGATATTCATTCTAATAATTGATATTTCTAGCAAGTAGTAATTCTGATATTGTTGAATTCTGAATTTTTAAAATAGGATGAAAAGTGCTTAGGCAATTTTTTTCAGTTTGCACACAGTATGTTGTGATGCCTGTAGTTATGATTTTAGTTTTACAAATAACCCAGCTATCTCACAAATAATGCTTGAGGCAAGAAAGAAATTGTCATATGTGTCCTGCTGAAGGGAACATTCTTCTTGCTTTTCTCATGTAGTTTGGAGAAAGAATAATGAAAAACAGATATTTCCTTTGAGATACTTATTTTTAAATCTAAATATTGCCTGGCAACAATTCTTACTTAATAATCTATTCTGATGATCTGATTCAAAGTGAGGGGATTTGACTTTGCCACTATCCTCCATAACTGTCTACTCTGGGAATGAGCAACATCCTTATATAATGAAGCAAAGAAATCATAGGATTCTACTGATGGTTAAGTTTGTCTGCTTTCCCTAGAAATGCAATTAATCTTGCCTAAAAAGTCTTTTCTCTAGTATCCTCCTGGATTAGTTTTAAAAGAAGACTCTATACTCCTCAAGATATTGAAACAAAGAAGGTACAATCCATAACAGAGAATGGATTTGAAAATTAAGTTAGAAACAACTGGAAGTGAGAAAATGAGAAAGAGTTGACCTAAAAAGCAGATAATGATGTTGTAGGAAAAAGTGAAAGGAAACTAAGTTCATGGCATACATACTATTGGGGGAAAATCAATGAAAGTTTGCAGGTAAAAGGTTACCATTCGAGTCAATACTGTTTTGAACTAAGGTAACAATCGAAAAAATAGAAGAGATGTGAGAAATATTTTGGAGTTGGAGTCAGCAAGTTTTGCAAGCAGGCAATTTTAAAGGGAAAGTGAAAGAATACCGTGGAATTTCAATCCTGGATTGCTAGAGAATAGTGATGTCATAAAAAGCAACAAGGAATGAGGGAAAAAGAGGCTGAGTTTGAGGGAATAGGTAAAAATGAAATAAATGACTCCTTATGGTCACTTAGCATAAAGGTTACAGGTAATGTGCCAACTCATACTTTGGAGATTAGGTCAATATTTTGCATCTGTAATTTTTTAAGTTTTTGTATATATGTATTTTTTAAGTTTTTGTTTTATTAGCCAAGGAAGAAAAATGCTGTAGATAAATTATCAGTTTATATTGGAAACAAATCAATGTCTGTAGGGCATCTACATGCGCTGGTCCCATTTCAACTAATAGAAGAAAAAAAAAACTGACCGGTAATCACCAAGAGCAATATTTTTACTGAAAGCCGAATTTTTATTTTATTTTCATCTTATGGCAAGATGCCATCAAATTCCTCTAAGAAACCTATAGTTTCAACAGGCTCTGTGGTTTCAAGCCAGTGTTTCTTTTGTTACAAAGCCAACATTAAAACCACACAGTTCAGGCAGTTTTTAAAATTCCCTATTTTTCATCCAAAACTTGAACCAGGAAATCAGAACTAATGGTCTGTAACTGATACTTCACGTCTCTGCCTCTGGGTCCGGCCACTCTTCTCTCTCTCCTTTTGGAACCATCAGCCATAGAATGTGAGTAGCAAGATAACCGGAGCAGCAACAGTATCCCTTGTGTTCCCTTTCTACATTCTTCTATGGACTCCTCTGCCCCTAGGGTCACAGTGATGCTCCCTAAGCTCAAAGTGGGGGGCGATTTGGCAAACGCCCTGGGCACTGAAATCACACATATTTAGGTGAAACTCTCGTTCTTCCCCTCCACTATGTATTTTCATCTTCACATCTAATTTTTCCCATCTATAAAGCAGAATATGTATTCTCCTCCTTGTGAGGTTAGTGTATTTGGAAGGCAGCTATGCTCACCACTATACCACCAACGCATGAGGTTAGTGTATTTGATGAGCGGTGTGACAGTGGTTAACACTGTGGTCCTAAGAAGCGACATAATTTGTCACTTTTTCACTAGGTAGCCTTGGGCAAGTTGTCCCCCTCTCAGCTGGCTCCATAAAATTGGGATAACAAAGATATCAATCCTATCCAACATTTAAGATATCTTCACTGGCAACAGACTAGACATTATTTTAGACTCAAAAGGTTAGAGGATTGGGGCACCTAAGTGGCTTAGTCAGTTAAGTGACCAAGTCTTGATTTAGGCACAGGTCATGACTTCAGGGTTGTGAGATCGAGCCCCACGTGGGGATCCACGCTGGATGTGGAGCCTGCTTAAATCCTCTCCCTCTCTCTCCCCATCTGCCTCTCCCCCCAGCCATTTGCAGGTGCATGTGTATGCATGTGTGCACTCTCTCTCTAAAAAAATAAAAATAAAATAAAATATTAGAGGATTATATAAGATGGTACATATGAGTGGTAAATGACATTACTGTACCATTTATATGTACCTTATATCTCTTAAGGACTTTCTGTATTCCCTACTCTTGCCAAGCTTCTTGTCAGTTAAGAATGCTTCTCACAGGACAAGCATTGTGGCACATACAACAACATAGCAGTGGTCTCGTGATTCCTAGGTACAGCTTTGGATGTCCCAATCATTCTGCACACTGGGTGTGTACAGTCACAAGAAACAAAGTTGATGGGATACAACTTCAAGCTCCGCGAAGCCATCAGCTCTGAGGGCCCTTCAGCTTTTATATTGAGCCATCGGCATATAACTGTCTAGTCTAATCTCCTCACGTTATGCGAATAGCTCCCACACGACAGGGCAGCTCCATTTCATTAGTTCCCAATCACTCATTAAACAGACTTGACTATGAGTTTCAAGTGCTTGGTCCAGCACACAGGACTTTCGTTTATCTTATATGCAACATAGGTAATTTATAACCATTCCTGAGTTGCTGCTGCAAGACTAAAGGTCAAACCTTCAGGCATGCCTGACTCTAGGGAAAAGGCCAAAGAAACAGCTGCTAACCCTTCTTTTCTAGTATGTAAAGTGCTGAGACACAGTAAGCAAATAAAAACCTTAGTCATTGCATTTATCTTTTAAAAGCTGATAGATCAAATGTTCATTATAATACTATAATTGTTTTAGAAGGAGAACAAGGGAATCCACTGCTTAGTTGGAATCATTTCCTCTTTGATAGTTTTTTGAAATGATCGTTGCTAAAATCATTGCTAAAACCTATGCCTCTGTCACAATCCTTTCACTTTTAATAAAATTTAAACTTATTCTGTCCTTCAAAAAAAAAAAAAAGAACGCTTCTCTACCCCCTTGTTAGGCTTGATCACATGACTTGTTCTGACCAATGGACATGAGCAGACATACACATACCATGTCCCAACAGAAGCTTTAAGTGTGCTTTCTTTTTCCACCCTTCTACTTGACAACAAAATATGTCAGGTAAGACCTTCGTCTTTTAGCTTTGGTCCCACATAAACAGGAAAGAAGGAACAGAAATACACAGCTTGAAGCTCTGTAGAATTAAAAAGAAACACATACTTTTGCCATTATTGTTCTCTGCCCACCCACAGTCTTGAGAGCAAGAAATAAATGCTTGAATTTATAAGCCACTGAAGTTTGGCTTTCAACAAAAGCTAGCCTATGACAGTGTTCTGCATATAAAAATAATCCTTGAGCAATAATAATAAACTAAAATATATATCAAAAGTATATAAAACACTTCAAAAGATACAGGCATCTCTCCATCTATCTACCCATTTAACCAACAACTGTTAATATTGAGTAATATTATGTGCCAGATACTGGAGATAAGACAGCGATCAGATAAAGTCCCTGCTGCCATGCAGCTAACATTATTGTCGGGGAAAACAGAACCATAAGGATGACAGGCGTTCTAGAGAAAAATAACACAGGGGAAGGAGAAAGAAAATGTCTACAAAGAGACTGTGTGTATGGGGGGGGGTGTATGTGTATGTGTGTGTTTGCGTGTAGTGTTCAGAGAAGTCTCTACTATGAAAAAAAATTTAGAGCAAATCAGAAAGAAGTAAGGAAGGGAGTCAAGTGTGTATCGGGGGGAAGCACATGTCAGGATGAGGGACAAGAAGGTGTAGAAGTCCTGAGGCATAAGTGGGTTGGAGTATTTAAGGATTAGCTGAGAGGCCTTGCAGTTAAGAGAAGTCAAGTAGGGGTAGCAGGTGAAGTCCGGAGGTATGAGGGGACCAGGCATGCATGCCTTGAAAGTTACTGTAGAACTGGCTCTTGCGCTCAATGAAAGAGGATGTCATAGGAAAACTCTGATGATAGGAAGACATGATCTTTTATCTAAGTTTGAAAAAGATCATTCTGCCCACTGTTCCGAGAACAGATTATATTCTCAAGGGTAGAAGCAGAGATCATTTAAAAGGCAACTATAATAATCCATGCAGACACAGTGGTGGCTTGGACCGAAGTAGTTGACTCTGGATATATCTGCAGCTAGTGGCGACCCAGATTTGTTCATGAAAAATACACAAACAGAAATAAACTGTCATTTACTGAGATAGGGAGGCACAGAAGAATGGCAAGATCAGAAGGACAGTTAGTAACCAAGAATTCACTTGCAGCCAGCAAGAGATAAGGGTAAACTTGTTGAATTCTGATTTCCTTATTGCTGGCTTTGTCCAGAGAGGGATTTGGCTTTCTGCAGAGTTCTGTGAAAACCACCACAGAGTGGTTAAGGGAATTAATCCTGCTAGGATGACGAGGTGGAGGATGACAGCTGAGTCTCATAACTACAATGAACAGAACTGGAGTCCAGCCCTGAATATGTCCAGGGAGGGGCTGATGCTCTTCTGACCAATAACACTACAGTGATCGGGTGGGGCTGGAGGTTAAGTTTTCAGCACTTGAGAGTGCTCTCTAGATGGATTGCTGCACTTGATTTTTTTTAAAAAGATTTTATTTATTAGACAGAGAGACACAGAGAGAGAGAGAACACAAGCACGGGGAGTGGGAGAGGGAGAAGCAGGCTCCCCACTGAGCAGAGAGCCTGATGTGGGGCTTGATGTGGGGCTCGATGTTGGGCTCAATGTTGGGCTCGATCCCAGGACCCTGGGATCATAACCTGAGCCAAAGGCAGACACTTAAGGACTGAGCCACCCAGGCACCCCTGCAATTGATTTTTAAATTACTCTGCCTCTGATCTCTTCAGGAAGGAAACTGTGCTCCCCCCTTGCTGTGCAATTTAAGAGCCTCCAGCCTCAGAGCCCAAGAGCTTAATAACCAGTCCTATTAGATTGCTATGTACTGCCTGGAAGGCACTTTACCTGGGGTGTTTGTTTTAGTTTTATTTTAGTTTATTGTAGGCTTGTTTTAGGTTATTTCCCTTCATTATCTCTGAGATGTCTACCAGACATCTAAGTTGAGATGTTCACTAGGTAGTTAGTACCTACGTCTGGATTTCAGGGTAAAGGTTGAGAATGCAAATATAAATCTGGGAAACATATATTTGTTTTTGTTTTTTTTTTTATAAAAGAAATGTGTAACACAGAGAAGAAATGGTTGATAACAATCCTTAGGAATATTTAGTGTTGCTTGACAGGAAAACATCTCTGAAGGTAATGGTAAGATTAATATAGTCTCCAAAACAATGTAATTATAAGGTGACCAATTTGGTTATTATAACCTCTCAAATATAATGGAATTATGGTTTAATTTCAGATATGATTTCCTAATATTTTCCACATGATGAGACAGAAGCACAGCTGATTCAAACCTCTCTACTATGTTTGCAAAGATATTAAGACTAATTACTAGCAAAGATGCACAATAATCTTTCCCAGGGTTAATATACTAGTAGAATAGAAGTAAGGGTATTTTTAGAATATTGTGGAAATGAAATATTGATTTCCTCAATAGCTGTTTTTTTCAAGTAAACAGGTTTGAAAATACTCATATATTAAAATATTCTTCCTTACCAGGGTAGAGGGCACAGCCCATGAATGACAAATCATCGATTGCAATGTCTCCAGTAAAGCCATCTCCTACTGAAGCCTCCACCAAAATCTAAGAAAAATACAAAAAAATCTGTTGATACCATGAAGGACATTAATTTATGGAAACTTGCGGTAGAAAAAAAATTCAGAATTTACTTAAAATTTCTTCTGAACCACTAAAAAAATACTTTCCAGTCATGTCCCTAAATAGGCATCTTATTGCTACCTAGATAATTCCAGTAACAGGAAGCTCTATTCCTTAGTGGGCCCAGTAGAACCACGAAGCCCGTTGTGTTTCTAGTGATTTTCCGAAACTGTAATAGATCAGATTTATATCTACTTCCCTATAACTTTCAACCTTTAGTTCTAGACTCGCCCCATTTTTTTCTTTCCTGATCCTTTGAGTATCTGAAGGCAAATCATCATCTCTTTTTCCCATCTTTGCCTAAGGAGTGCATCTGTTTCCAAAGTTAAACCTCCTCACTGTTCAAGAAATTCAATTTGCAGGCAGAGGTACTTGCCAGAATGCACATTTTTAAGAGCTTTAGAATTTTTCTCACACTGACCTTATTCTGTAACACTTTATGAAACTGGCTAATCGTTATTAGATCTCCTTCAAAACTGCATTAATCACAGCAAATTCCGATGACATCTGTATGGTTACATGAGCAGCAAGTCCACCAAACCTCCAGGAAAACATGAAATACTGACAAACCACTACAGTATGTGGCAGATTGTGATTAGGCCTGAAATTTACTATAATAGAAATTAATCATGATAAATCATTTTAATACTTATGCAAATACACTGCATACTGAATAGGAATCCTGCTATAATTTAATAATGAAGAACTTCAAGCAAACTCAAAAAACACATTCTGTTTTCCCACTATTATACGAATATATGTTTCTGTTGCATTTTGCCTCACAAATGCTATATGGGGGAGTTGAAATTTTATTTCATTTTTTTTTTAATTTTAGCTTCTATTCAAACTTGTCTCACACCTTATTTATGGATGTCTTAGTTGGAGGGAAGTTTTAAAAAGATCAAATTCCTGACCTCAAACCTCTTAACATCTTCCCCAACTTCCTAGTCTTTCTTGAGAACTACCAGAATTTTCTAATTTGTCAGTAAGGAAATTAATCAATGTGGGAAAAGTTTATGTATCTAACCAATGGGTTAATGTAACCCACCTAATATTGCCAGAGGAACATTTAGGTACCAGTACTATGCAGGAAGTATCCTAGTGCTTTATAATGGATCGCTCCAAATATAAAATGCACCCTTCATTTCTCCACTATCATGAATGAAAGAAATATTATAGGCAGCGAAAACAAAAATGCAGAAAGAATACTCAGTAGAAAATCATATAATTATTCTAATAAACAAAAAACCAGCAGTCAGAATTTGGCAGAACATACTGAAAAAAATATTTTTTTTGTTCTATTAAAACAAAAAAACTGCAGTTGGGTAATCAAGGGGGAAAAGACATACACAAAGATTATTAATTAATTCCCTGGATCAATAGGTCTATCCCACTGTGGTACAACACAGGACATGCTAACAAAGGCTGAGAAGATGTAAGAAAAAGGAAAAATTAGGGAAAATAAGAAACACTACTAACTTTGCTGCACTGCTCATGATCATATTAGTTTATGAACAAGGAGGGATAGAAAATGATATCAAAATCCCAGTTTATGAAAAGCACAGTTCTTGTACATACAAATATCTGTAAGCTAACTTTGGGGACATATACATACATAGCTCTACTTGAGAGTGTAGGCCCAACAGTTTCAAAGTATTCCTTTTGTTGTCGTTATGTAATCACAAATTTAAGAAATGGCCATTTGTGAAAATTACGAATTTTCTCATTTGTGGACCACACCAGGTAAGCAGCACCTATGAGTGGATGCTGTTTGCAGAAGCTTGTTTCTATTGGAGTTCACTGCATATTACATGAGAAGCATTTTCATAGTGCTTGTAACAGCATTAGGTGCCAAGAAGAAGACAAAAAAATAATCTGAGGCAGAAGACAGTTGGGTTTTGTGTTAAGATACAATGTAATCATAATTTTTACCAAAATCGATTCAATTTCCTAACCCTCTAAATGTTAACATTGTTGAGAATAAACGGATAGCTTCAAGTTGAAATACTAAAAATGTTAGTTTGTATGTATATCTGTAGTCTCAGCCTCTTTCAAATATTTAATTAAGCCAGCCATTAAAAAAAAAAAACCCTACTTGATAACAAATCACATCTTGAGAAAAAGTTATGAATGTTCAGGTTTAATTCTACCTTTGCCTTTGCCCTATATTTAAATGAGGTCTTGCAAAAAGCTTTGCATGTTAGCCTGAGAAACTAGTCCTAAGAAAATAGTCACACACACAAAAAAAAAACAAACCCAAGTGTCCCTATTCTGGAAAATTCACTTTCATTTCTGATGTTTTTCCCAGAAAAAATGAGAGGATGTTAAAATACAAACATTGTATGCAGGGCAGTATTGCCATCCTGGAAATTAGAGAAACCACATTTTACTCTTAAGTGCCATTAGTACCTTACTGAATTACTTAAAGGGCAATTGGAAATTCCAGTTTGGTCTAAATGACCTGCATTATCTGTAGAGGCTAATTCTACCTACATTAGAACTATCACTGGCTTGGAAATTTTGTAAAGTAATCCAGTGCTTCTAAGTTGTTCTTTTCATAGGCTTCCACATCTAGATGTTCCAACTAAAATACAGTAGCCTTATCAACTACATTGCAACTTTTAGTTCTAATATAACCAAAGACTCAACTATTAATAAGGGTCTCAAGACTTGCCTGAACTCCTTTGTCTCTATATGTAGGAAGTTCTGAATTATTGGCCAAGCATTTTAAATGATCTGGAAACTCCCATTATCGTATATATATAAGACACAATTTAATCATAATTTTACTAAAATATCTTCAATTTCCTAACATATATATGTATATATGTGTAAATTAACTCATGGGAAAGAAAAAAATGGTATTAACTCAACCTGCCACTTCTACTTTAACCATCCCATGTTTGTAAAAGAATACAAAATTCAAACATAATATATCGATTTTTAATACAATGCATCTTCAGAAAGATTTGAAATGACTGCTTCTTGAGATTAAAAAAAAAAAACTAAAAAACCTATACTCAATGTGGAGCAGCTAGGACTCCAATGCATTGCTAACGGGAATCTAAAATGGTGCAGCCACTTTGGAAAATGGTTTGGCAGTTTCTTATAAAATTAAACATATACTTCCCTACAATGTGGCAATCCCACACATAGGTATTTGTTTACCCAAGAGAAATGAAGCCATGCCAAGCAAAAACCTGTTCACAAAGTTTATAGCAGCTCTATTTATGATCTCCATCTCCAAAAGCTGAAAACAATTCAAATATCCTTCAGTTGGTAAATAGTAAAGCAACTTGTGGGAGATCTATACAATGGAATTCCACTCAGCAATGAAAAGAAACACACTAGGGGTACATATAACAACAGCTGTGAATCACAGAAGCATTATACCTAGAGAAAGAAACTGAGCTCAAAAGGCTACATATTTGATCAATCCATTTATACAACATTCCAGAATAGGTAGAAATATGGAGAAAGAAATCAGAGGAGTGTGGCCAGGGGCTGTGGGGAGGGGAAGGGGATCGATGACATAGAGGAATGGGGAATCTGGGGTGATGAGGGAAATATTTTCTTAGTTGTGGAGGTGGTTACACAACTGTTTAAGTTTACTGAAATTCATAGAGCTGATCACCTAAACAGGATGAATTTTACTTATATAAATTCTACCTCAATAAACAAAAACATTTATTCTATATTTATTGCCATAAATCATCATTATCTCAAGTAGTATTTTCACTTTCTAAATTACTAATTTCATACATGAAATTTTATAATTAGCACATAGTAATCTGAAGTATCTAACTATACTTTTTAATTCAGCTATGAAAATTCTCTTGTGATCCACTAATGACTTTCCGGAGACTATTTGTTTTCCCTTATACTTCCTAGTGATGCCCACTTATTTTCATTTACTATTTCCATAATTAAAAATGCAGAAACAAAGAAAATGAAAGACATAAAAATTCTCTTTTACCCTGTTTTTATAGTTGGCTAACAGGTGAAGTGGCCAAACTCCTATAAACACATTCAGACAACTATCTAATAGTTTACCATATAAGCTACAATTTAAGGGGCTCATAGAAAGTCACCTCAGGATCTCAAACTTTCTAGGCTAATGTTTAGGGAAATATTTGCTAGATTCAACATAAAAAGGTTTTTAAGTCACAACTGCAATTTTTGTATACAACCTTAAAACTAATCTCAATGAGATAAAATTTGGATTTTTGTCTGACAAATTTTATGTTTTGTCTCTTTTTTTGTATGTCTCTGGCCATACCACATACAAAAAAAGTGCAGCATAATTAGAGTTTTCCGATTATTATACTATACATATGAACACCATTTATCATTAAACATAGGCCACAAATGCTCTACCTAAACTATATATACCCCGAGCTCAGAAATGGATAATAAAAATAAAATCAGGGTACTAATAGAGATGAAATAAAATGCTGGAACAGGTAAGTAGGGCAAGTGTTATAAAAGGATTACTTAAAAGAAAACATCTGATGTCTGCCTCATCTGTTTAAGATCCACTTTGGGGAGAAAATCATGGCAAAATTTTTGTTGATATTTGGCCATATACCGTATTTCTTCTTACCTAATGTCAGCCATATATATATATACATATATATATACGGCTTCCTAAGAATCTTTAATTTTTCAATGACTGTGTGCTTTGCCATTATGCCAAATGTTTCCATGGTTACCAAAAAGAATTTAAAAAAAAAAAGTCCATCTTGATGGTTTCTCACCATCTAGGACAGAAAAGTCTCAATGGTGACAATTTGGCTCCCAGGAGTATGGTTTAACCAAAACAGTGCTTTCAAGGAGAATAGGTTGCCAAATACTTTAAAAGTAAGATTCTTTCACAAAAAGATATTGTCCTATAGTTGCTACAGTTCCATTACTCCCTCTTAAAAACGTAACTCTAAGGCTGAGTGTCAGCTGCCATTTATTATTTAACACCTGACCTACTTCCAATTCATATCCCTTCCCTGGTTCCCATAGACATTTGAGTTTGCAATTCCTTGCACAGTTAGGTCAGAAACCGTGAAGGGTATGAAACTTTACCCTACTCACAAGCGAACAAGATAGCCTGCCACTGTTTCATACACATATACTGACAGAAGACACCAGATCCTTGATTTAGAGGGACAGCAAAAAGCATCAGCCAGAAAAATTCCTTCCACTTGTCCCTCAATTAGATGTTTTCCTCCATAGAAGATCCCAGAGGAGACTAGCAGCTATAAGCTGCTGGTACACCAGTTCATCTAAAACTCTAGAGAGAGGATAGGAAGGAGGGAGAGAGGGCGCTTAATCTGGAATTTGTAAGCAAATATCTCAGGGTAAAGGTTACTCAAACACATTCCTTACTCAGATACTGAACTGTGAAGAACACAAAAAATCCACGGAGAAGTATCTCCCAACAATGCAGCTTGATGGTACTACACTGCTGATATATTTAATTCATGGAAGCATCATCACTCCCCCCAGTGTAGGTGTAAATTAAAATGTTTATATCAATTCAGCCTCCTTTTCTCTTATATAATACCTCATTTTATATTGTACACCCACGTGCTGTTGGCCTAACTCCTTTTATGCCCACAGAATCTTTTCCCATCAGAGCTTCTGCTTTATTTAGAGTGGAGGTTAAAAAAAAAAAAAAATCAAGGAGGGGAATGCGGTTGAGGAAATAAGGTCATTCAAAATATCATTCATGTTTCTTTATTTCGATAGAATTCTTTCTGTTATTCTTGAATGAAAGAAACAGAAACCTTAAAAAATCATTTCTAAGTATGCAGGTCATGTGAAATTGATTTGCTTTCCATGGTTGTTAAAGGGTTGGCAAATCGCAGCAGGTATTCTGCAAGCATTCCATGTAGTTTCAGATGTACTAGAAGGGCCAAAATTTTAGTGAGTTACCCCTCCCCCTCAAGTATAGCTGCCTAATATGCCTAAGTTTAAAAAAGATAAATGTTAATCAGTTTGAAACTAATTTGCTACTTGACACCCCACAAACTCACACATTATTTTAAAGCATCCTCTGGAGACCCACATACCATAAAACCCATTTCACATCTCATCTATTACTTGAATGAGGACAAATATTACTCAATTTCTCTAGTCCTGGGAATTAATGGAACCTATTTGATTGGAGGTTACAAAGAAGCATTTAATTGAAAATAGCCTGGTCCATATCAGAGAGAAAAAAGTGAAGAAAGTTTGGAACTATTAACTTAAAAGCTCATAAAAACAGGTTTTTGTTATTTAAAAATGATGTAGTAAGGTACAATAAGATTTTACTACAACACAATATTGTCCCAAGTGACTGGCTGAATGACAGAAATTTCTTTAAGCAGAAGTGTTCTAAAATTCCTAATGTTATTTTCTTTCCAATCATGAGGCTAATTTTTCATCCCCTACACCATTAAAGACAATATTTAAAGGGAAAAAAGTAGAACTGTAATTTACTATTTTGATATACAATGTTCTTTTATGATAGTAATCATCTACCTCTCATTCTTCTCATGAAAGGAGGCTCCAAATAATAAATCCCACACTTCTATATGACAACTTAAAGCTGATCCATACCTAAAGCACCAAAAACTAGGTCATAAATTTAAAGCCAAACAATAACCCTCATTTGCCTTTTGCTCTAGTTTAATAACTAGAGTTATTAAACCACCAAATAGTATTCATGAATTAAAAATCTCATTTCAAGTGTCAATATCAATGTTATTTCTTCAGAGAAGCCTTCCTGTATCACACAAGCTGAGGAAATTTTCCTTTGTAAATTTCTCATAATTTTTAATTATATCAGTATTTGTCCATTTAAATGCTTGTCTGTCTCCCCTAGGAGACTTTAAGACCAGGCTCCATGAGGCTCTTTGAGGGATACAGAGCACCTAAAATGGTGATGAGCCCACAGTAAATACTTAATAAGCACCTGAATGCTTCAGGGAAAAATACAACTTTTTTTTGATTATTTATTTTTTTAAATTTTTATCGTTATGCTAATCAGCATATATTACATCATTAGTTTTTGATGTAGTGTTCCATGATTCACTGTTTGTGCATAACACCCAGTGCTCCATGCAGAATGTGCCCTCTTTAATACCCATCACCAGGCTAACCCATCCCCCCACCACCCTCCCCTCTAGAACCCTCAGTTTGTTTTTCAGAGTCCATCATCTCTAATGGTTCATCTCCCTCTCCGACTTACTCCCCTTCATTCTTCCCCTCCTGCTATCTTCTTCTTTTTTTATTCTTAACATATACTGCATTATTTGTTTCAGAAGTACAGATCTGTGATTCAACAGTCTTCTACAATTCACAGCACTCACCATAGCACATACCCTCCCCAATGTCTATCACCCAGCCACCCCATCCCTCCCACTCCCCACCACTCCAGCAACACTCAGTTTGTTTCCTGAGATTAAGAATTCCTCATATCAGTGAGGTCATATGATACATGTCTTTCTCTGATTGACTTATTTCACTCAGCATAACACCCTCCAGTTCCATCCACATCGTTGCAAATGGCAAGATCTCATTCCTTTTTATGGCTGCATAATATTCCATTGTGTATATATACCACTTCTTCTTTATCCATTCATCTGTCGATGGACCTCTTGGTTCTTTCCACAGTTTGGCTATTGTGGACATTGCTGCTATAAACATTGGGGTGCACGTACCCCTTCGGATCCCTACATTTGTATCTTTGTGGTAAATACCCAGGAGTGCAATTGCTAGGTCATATGGTAGCTCTATTTTCAGCTGTTTGAGGAACCTCCATACTGTTTTCCAGAGTGGTTGCACCAGATTGCATTCCCACCAACAGTGTAGGAGGGTTTCCCTTTCTCCGCATCCCCACCAACATCTCTCATTTCCTGACTTGTTAATTTTAGCCATTCTGACTGGTGTGAGGTGGTAGCTCACTGAGGTTTTGATTTGGATTTCCCTGATGCTGAGCGATGTTGAGCACTTTTTCACATGTCTGTTGGCCATCTGGATGTCTTCTTTGGAAAAATGTCTGTTCATGTCTTCTGCCCATTTCTTGATTGGATTATGTGTTCTTTGGGTGTTGAGTTTGATAAGTTCTTTATAGATTTTGGATACTAGCCCTTTATCTGATAGGTCACTTGCAAATATGTCCTCCCATTCTGTCGGTTGTCTTTTGGTTTTGTGGACTGTTTCTTTTGCTGTGCAAAAGCTTTTTATCTTGATGAAATCCCAGTAGTTCATTTTTGCCCTGGCTTCCCTTGCCTTTGGCGATGTTTCTAGGAAGAAGTTGCTGTGGCTGAGGTCGAAGAGGTTGCTGCCTATGTTCTCCTTTAGGATTTGGATGGACTCCTGTCTCACGTTTAGGTCTTTCAACCAACTGGAGTCTATTTTCGTGTGTGGTGTAAGGAAAGGGTCCAGTTTCATTCTTTTGCATGTGGCTGTCCAATTTTCCCAACACCATTTGTTGAAGAGACTGTCTTTTTTCCATTGGACATTCTTTCCTGCTTTATCAAAGATGAGTTGACCATAGAGTTGAGGGTCCATTTCTGGGCTCTCTATTCTGTTCCATTGATCTATGTATCTGTTCTTGTGCCAGTACCATACTGTCTTGATGATGATAGCTTTGTAATAGAGCTGGAAGTCCGGAATTGTGATGCCGCCAGGTTTGCTTTTCTTTTTCAAGATTCCTCTGGCTATTCAGGGTCTTTTCTGGTTCCATACAAATTTTAGGATTATTGGCTCCATTTCTTTGAAAAAAGTGGATGGTATTTTGATGGGGATTGCACTGAATGTGTAGATTGCTCTAGGTAGCATTGACATCTTCACAATGTTTGTTCTTCAAATCCATGAGCATGGAACGTTTTTCCATTTCTTTGTGTCTTCCTCAATTTCTTTCAGAGTATTTTATAGTTTTCTGAGTACAGATCCTTTGCCTCTTTGGTTAAATTTATTCCTAGGTATCTTATGGTCTTGGGTGCAATTGTCAATGGGATCGACTCCTTGATTTGTCTCTCTTCTGTCTTGTTGTTGGTGTATAGGAATGCCACTGATTTCTGTGCGTTGATTTTATATCCTGCTACTTCACTGAATTCCTGTATGAGTTCTAGCAGTTTTGGGGTGGAGTCTTTTGGGTTTTCCACATACAGTATCATATCATCTGAAAAGAGTGAGAGTTTGACTTCTTTGCCGATTTGGATGCCTTGGATTTCTTTTTGTTGTCTGATTGCTGTGGCTAGGACTTCTAATACAATGTTGAATAGCAGTGGTGAGAGTGGACATCCCTGCCATGTTCCTGACCTTAGGGGAAAAGCTCTCAGCTTTCCCCCATTGAGAATGATATTCGCTGTAGGTTTTTCATAGATGGCTTTTATGATATTGAGGTATATACCCGCTATCCCTATACTCTGAAGAGTTTTGACCAAGAAAGGATGCTGTACTTTGTCAAATGCTTTTTCTGCATTTATTGAGAGGATCATATGATTCCTGTTCTTTCTTTTGTTAATGTATTGTATCACGTTGATTGATTTGAGGATGTTGAACCAACCTTGCAGCCCAGGGATAAATCCTACTTGGTCATGGTGATTAATTCTTTTAATGTACTGTTGGATCCTATTGGCTAGTATTTTGGTGAGAATTTTTGCATTCATGTTCATCAAGGATATTGGTCTGTAGTTCTCCTTTTTGATGGGGTCTTTGTCTGGTTTTGGGATCAAGGTAATGGTGGCCTCATAAAATGAGGTTGGAAGTTTTCCTTCCATTTCTATTTTTTTTTGGAACAGTTTCAGAAGAATAGGTATTAATTCTTCTTTAAATGTTTGACAGAATTCCCCTGGGAAGCCATCTGGCCCTGGGCTTTTGTTTGTTGGGAGATTTTTGATGACTGCTTCAATTTCCTTAGTGGTTATATGTCTGTTCACGTTTTCTATTTCTTCCTGGTTCAATTTTGGTAGTTGATACATCTCTAGGAATGCACCCATTTTTTCCAGGTTATCTAATTTGCTGGCATAGAGTTGCTCATAATATGTTCTTATAATTGTATGTCTTTGCTGTTGGTTGTGATCTCTCCTCTTTCATTCATGATTTTGTTGATTTGGGTCATTTCTCTTTTCTTTTTGATAAGTCTGACCAGGAGTTTATCAATCTTGTTAAGTCTTTCAAAGAACTAGCTCCTAGTTTTGTTGATCTGTTCTACTGTGCTTTTGATTTCTATTTCATTGATTTCTGCTCTGATCTTTATTATTTCTCTTCTCCTGCTGGGTTTAGGCTTTATTTGCTGTTCTTTCTCTAGCTCTTTTAGGTGTAGGGTTAGGTTGTGTATTTGAGACCTTTCCTGTTTCTTGAGAAAGGCTTGTATTGCTATATACTTTCTTCTCAGGACTGCCTTTGCTGTATCCCAAAGATTTTGAACAGTTGTGTTTTCATTTTCATTGGTTTCCATGAATTTTTTTTAATTCTTCTTTAATTTCCTGGTTGACCCATTCATTCTTTAGTAGGATGCTCTTTAGCCTCCATGTATTTGAGTTCTTTCCAACTTTCCTCTTGTGATTGAGTTCTAGTTTCAAACCATGGTGGTCTGAAAATATGCAGGGAATAATCCCAGTATTTGGTACCGGTTCAGACCTGATTTGTGACTTGGGATGTGATCAATTCTGGAGAATGTTCCATGGGCACTAGAGAAGAATGTGTATTCCATTGCTTTGGGATGGAATGTTCTGAATATGTCTGTGAAGTCCATTTGGTCCAGTGTGTCATTTAAAGTCTTTATTTCCTTGTTGATCTTTTGCTTAGATGATCTGTCTATTTCAGTCAGGGGGGTGTTAAAGTCCCCCACTATTATTGTATTATTGTCAATGTGTTTCTTTGCTTTTGTTATGAATTGCCTTATATAATTGGCTGCTCCCATGTTAGGGGCATAGATATTTACAATTGTTAGATCTTCTTGTTGGATAGACCCTTTAAGTAGGATATAGTGTCCTTGTTCATCTCTTATTACAGTCTTTGGTTTAAAATCTAATTTTTCTGATAGAAGGATTGCCACCCCAGCTTCCTTTTGGTGTCCATTAGCATGGTAAATGGTTTTCCACCCCCTCACTTTAATCTGGGGGTGTCTTTGGGTCTAAAATGAGTCTCTTGCAGACAGCATATCGATGGGTCTTGTTTTTTAATCAAATCTGATAGCCTGTGTCTTTTGATTGGGGCATTTAGCCCATTTACATTCATGGTAACTACTGAAAGATATGAATTTAGTGCCATTGTATTGCCTGTAAGGTGACTATTCCTGTATATTGTCTGTGTTCCTTTCTGATCTATGCGGCTTTTAGGCTCTCTCTTTGCTTAGAGGACCCCTTTCAATATTTCTTGGAGGGCTGGTTTCGTGTTTGCAAATTCTTTTAGTTTTTGTTTGTCCTGGAAGCTTTTTATCTCTCCTTCTATTTTCAATGACAGCCTAGCTGGATATAGTATTCTTGGCTGCATATTTTTCCCATTTAGTGCTGTGAAGATATCATGCCAGTCCTTTCTGGCCTCTCAGGTCTCTGTGGATAGGTCTGTTGCCAATCTAATGTTTCTACCATTATAGGTTACAGATCTCTTCTCCTGAGCTGCTTTCAGGATTTTCTGTTTGTCTCTGAGACTCGTAAGTTTTATTATTAGATGTCGGGGTGTTGACCTATTTGTATTGATTTTGAGAGGGGTTCTCTGTGCGTCCTGGATTTTGATGCCTGTTTCCTTCCCCACATTAGGGAAGTTCTCTGGTATTATTTCCTCCAATATACCTTCTGCCCCTCTCTCTCTTTCTTCTTCTTCTGGGATCCCAATTATTCTAATGTTTCATCTTATCGTATCGCTTATCTCTTGAATTCTGCCTTCATGATCCTGTAGTTGTTTCTCTTTTTCTCAGCCTCTTTATTTTCCATCATTTGGTCTTCTGTATCACTGATTCTCTCTTCTGCCTCATTTATCCTTGCAGTTATTGCCCCCATTTTTGATTGCACCTCATTAATAGCCTTTTTGATTTTGACTTGGTTAGATTTTAGTTCTTTTATTTCTCCAGAAAGGGTTTCTCTAATAACTTTCACGCTTTTTTCAAGCCCAGCTAGTATCTTTAAAGTCATGATTCTGAACTCTAGGTCCGACATCGTACCAATGTCCATATTGAGTAGGTCCCTGGCAGACGGTACTACCTCTTGTTCTTTTTCCTGAGGTGATTTTTTTCGTCTTGTCATTTTGTCCAGAGGAGAATAGATGAATGAGAGAACAGAATGCTAACAGGTTAACAACCTCCCCAGCAAATATACACTATACAAATCAGAAAAGACCTGAAACCAGGGGACAAGAAGGGGAAAGAAAGAAAAATGAAAGAGAAAAAGAAAAAGATAAAAACAAATAACAGAACAAAACAAAAAAAAACAGAATATGATCAAATATGATCAGGCTAGTGCATAGATCAGTGCCACACACTAGATTTTGTGCATATTTTGGTCTTTTAGAAGAAAGTGCCTGCTAAAATTTTAAAGGAAGAAAGACTTCTATATGTACAAAATAAGGGTTGATACAATGAAGGGATGGAAGATGACTGTAAAGATGAAAAGTATAAAAGATTTTATAAAAGAAATTGGTAAGAAGTTGTTTGAATAAAGAAAGAAGAAGATTTAAAAAAAAAAAAGGGAGAGAATGTGATCAGCCAGGAGACTAGAACAAAGCCATACACTAGTGATTTAGGGTATATTTTGATCTGTTAGGAGAAACTGTATCTTAAAATTTTAAAGAGAGAACTTACGTATATATATGCCAAAAATAAGTGTAACTACTATGAAGGGATAAAATATGACTCTAAAAATGAAAAATAAGAAATGTTTTTTTAAAAAAGGATTGATAAGATGCTGGTTGAAAAAGGGAAAAAGAAAAATTCCAAAAAAACAGTTAAAAAAATTAACTTTGAAAAACTAATGAATCACGATAAAAAAGGCATGAATTCTATGTGCAGTATTCCCCTAGCGCTGGAGTTCTCCCATTCTCCTTGATCGGTAAACTTGGTCTTGGCTTGGGGCTGTCCGTGCTGATCTTCTGGGGGAGGGGCCTGTTGCCATGGTTCCCAAATGTCTTTGCCAGAGGCGGAATTGTCCCGCCCTTTGGAGTCCAGGCTAAGCAAGCTGCTCCAGTTTGCTCTCAAGAGCTTTTGGTCCCTGCAAGCTATCGGTACAGCTTTGGAGGACCAGGGTGAAAATGGTGGCCTCCCAATCTCCGCCTGGAGGAGCTGAGAACTCGGGGCCCCACTCCTCAGTGTGCCCCCAGAGAAAAGCAGTCACACCCGTCTCCCCGGTCTCCGGCCGCACTCCGTGCTCACTCAGCCTGAGACCAAGCATTTCTATCTCTGGCACCCAACCCCATGTGGAGTCTCCAACCCAGCAGAGCCCTGTGGTGCACTCCCGCGCCACTCCTCCCGGGGGAGGGAGGGGAGTCTCCCCGGATCTGCCGCTTGTTGGGTCCCTCCTGGAGGAGCAGTGGCCCGACTGGGTCGCGGATTACAGTTTATGGCCACCCCGAGCTGAGAGCCCGCGCCTCGGCTCCATCTCGGCAGCCGGCTTCCCCGCTCCGATACCTGGGAGCTCTGCCTACTCAGGCACCCCCGGTCTTTCTGTGACCCCGAGGGTCCTGAGATCACACTGTCCCGCGAGGGTTCCACCCCCCCCCCCCCCCACCCCACCCCCCCCCGCTTAGCCACTGGAGCAACGTCCCTCCGCGGAGCCGACTTCTAAAAGTTCCGATTTTGTGCTCCGCGGCTCTAGCACTTGCCAGAAGCGGCCGACGGAGGCCCCCTCCCCCACCGTCTATCCTCCCGAATATCGCCTCGGATTCACTTCTCCACACGTCCTACCTTCCAGTAAGTGGTCGCTTCTCTGTTCAGAGTTGTTGCTACTCTCTTCTTCGATCTCCTGTTGAGTTCGTAGGTGTTCAGAATGGTTTGATCCCTATTCAGCTGAATTCCTGAGACCAGACGAAATCCAGGTCTCCTATTCCTCCGCCATCTTGCCGAAAAATACAACTTCTAATTTCAACTAAAATTACTGATGTCACTCAATGCAACCCCTATCAAAATACCCATGGCATTTTTCACAACACTACAAGAAAAAAATTCTAAAATTTCCATGGAACCACGAAAGACAGAACCCAAGTAATCTTGAGAAAGAAGAACAAAAAAAGGAAATACACTAAAATCAATATATAAAGTGGGAGGTATCACACCTCCGGATGTCAAACTATATTACAAAGCCATAGTAACCAAACAGTATGGTACTGGTACAAAAATGGACACATAGACCAATGGAACAGAAGAGAGTCCAGGAATAAACCCACGCTTATATGGTCAATTAATCTTTGACAAAGGAGGCAAAAATACACCATGAGGAAAAGAGAGTTTCTTCAGGTAGTGGTACTGGGAAGACTGGACAACTATATGCAAAAGAATGAAACTGGACCACGTTGTTATACCATATACAAAAATAAACTCAAAATGGATTAAAGATTTAAATGTAAAACTAGACATCATAAAACTTCTGGAAGAGTCAATCAGAGAAAGACATGTATCATATGATCTAACTGATATGAGGAATTCTTAATCTCAGGAAACAAACTGAGGGTTGCTGGAGTGGTGGGGGGTGGGAGGGATGGGGTGGCTGGGTGATGTACATTGGGGAGGGTATGTGCTAGGGTAAGCACTGTGAATGTGTAAGACTGTTGAATCACAGACATGTACCTCTGAAACAAATAATACATTATATTAAAAAAAAAAGATGATAGCAGGAGGAGAAGAATGAAGGGGGGGGAATCAGAGGGGGAGATGAACCATGAGAGATGATGGACTCTGAAAAACAAACTGAGGGTTCTAGAGGGGAGGGTGGTGGGGGTATGGGTCAGCCTGGTGATGGGTATTAAAGAGGGCACGTTCTGTGTGGAGCACTGGGTGTTATTTGCAAACAATGAATCATGGAACACTACATCAGAAACTAATGATGTAATGTATGGTGATTAACATAATTAAAAAAAGTAAAAAACTAAAAAAAAAAGAAGATAACAGGAAGGGAAAAATGAAGGGGGGGAAATCAGACGGGGAGACAAACTATGAGAGACTATGGACTCTGAGAAACCAACTGAGGGTTCTAGGGGGGAGGAGGTTGGGGGGATGGGTTAGTCTGGTGATGGGTATTAAAGAGGGCATGCTCTGCATGGAGCACTGGGTGTTATACGCAAACAATGAATCATGGAACACTACATCAAAAACTAATGATGTAATGTATGGTGATTAACATAATAAAGAAAGAAAAAAGGAAATATACTAAAATCAATATATAAAGCATATTTTTATAAGACTGGTAATAAATACTAGGATACTCAACAAATAAAAAAAAAAGACAGTGATCTATAGGCATTAAATGACAGGAATCTACGCAAATAATACAAGACGAATTTAGACAGGTCTTTTTATTTAGATAATTATTCTGATTACAAATTTGTAACATCTAAGTATGTAGCACTGCGATACTACTAATATACTATCTTCCAAACATTGTCATACTTTCATTTTCATGGTATATTAATATTCATTATGTAATTGTACTTCAAAGTCTTACCACAGATGAGACTTTCCTATATACTATTCTTTCTAAATACTTTTTCAAATTTGGATTTTTAAAATATAACTTTAGTGACAATAGTAATTGCTTTTGAAACTAGTGCTTTTTTTTTTTTTAAGATTTTATTTATTTATTTGAGAGAGCGAGAAAGCACAAGGCAGGGGGAGCAGCAGGCAGAGGGAGAGGGAGAAGTAGGCTCCCCGTTGAGCAGGGAGCCTGACGCAGGGCTCAATCCCAGGACCCTGGGATCATGACCTGAGCCGAAGGCAGATGCTTAACCGACAGAGCCACCCACGCATCCTAAAACCAGTGCATTTTTTTCTCTCTAAAAAAGTTATAGTATGCTACTTGAAACATAGCTTCTAAGTATTTGCTATCAGGTTCATGTTCACTTTGCAATTGCTCTTCAAATCTGACTTCCTCAAAATAAACATCTTTATTACCTCCATGTGGAAATGTAAGTAATCACCCCAACTATTTATTACTGAAGAGATATTCGAGGGTATTTGTTAAACTTAAAATAATGGGCATTATAATGTAGCTTACAGAGGGGAAAATCCATGATTTGACATATATTCATACTTTGGCTAAAGTACACAACAGACCTCCCTAAGCCACAGAATTACAAGAACACCACACAGAAATACCCATAAATGTTGCACACTCTTTAACACAGTCACTAAACATTCCTCTCTAAATGCTTGGAAAAGTGGATAATTTTAACTACAGAGAGCTAGAGTAAATCTGCACTGTATTTTAACATCCTGGGAAGTCCTTGCAACCCAAGTCAAATAAAAATAAAAAGCAAATAACAATTTCTAACAAATTAGTATATTACTTCCCCTTGAAAACAGGGAATTAGTTATCAAAACCTCTGGCACTGCACTCTGGTGGCTCAGCTCTATGGCCCTTTGTCCCAGTTCCGCCTGAGGAAAATATCCAAGGGCAAGCCACCTCAACTTTATCTGACTGGAAATAAGCCTGAGTTCTCCTTTGTTCTCTCCCTCTGGTGGCTACTCTCTGCCCTGGGGCTTCTTTTCAAGAGAATAAGTTAGTCTCCGGCGGTGTTTCAAATCAGAACTTACTTCATTCTGAGCACTGGGTCAGAAATCCCAGATCAATTTCCATCCGGGTCTTTCTCCTTCATGGCCAGCCACTCCAATGCAGGAGAAAATAAGCACTAGGGGCTCACCAGCCTTCTCTCAGTATCTGCAACTCGGTACAGTCACCTTGGGTCTGGGCTTTAGGGACCCAGGCATTTTCCCCAAAAACTGAATATAAACCCAAAATGCCAATTTATTAATATAAAATAAAAGCATAACTGGAAATGTGTCTGAATACCTACGCCAAGTCATCATCAAACAAGGTTATCAGGTGAGGAAATCTATACCTGAACAAAATCAAGATCAGAAGCATATTTGGAGGGTATAGAGAGTAGAGGGGAGGTGGTGTGGGATATCCTGGAGAGACAGTATCCGTTGTCCATCAGATAGAAAGGCATAAACGTCCTTTATATAGAACTAAAAACACAGATAAAATCTTCACCAGTAACAGAAGCTTATAATAGGAGTATAAAACATCCATTTAGGATATTCAACTATCTTCCATTAACTATATTTAAGTCAGTGTCTTTTTAAGGCAATTAAGAGAGAATATAGGCCCCTTGATGCTATTTGGCAGATAAGCTAAAATGAATAATCACATTTACAAATTCATCTCCAGGTATTTTAAAAATAGACTCAGACATTAAAGTAACTGTGGCTCTTAATTTAGACATCATTTACTCTAATATTTCCTAAACTTGCTTTACCATCAGAATCACTAAGGATTTTTGTTCAAAATACAGATTCTTAGGAATTTCCTCTGGAGCTTCTGATACGATAACGTATAAAGACTGAGAATCTGTATTTTTCTTAAAAGACTCCAGATGATTCTGGTCATCAAGAACATTTGAGAACTAATCTAATCCAAATTCTGTGTTTAAAAGGACAAAGCGGATTCCTAGAAAAGTAAAGTCCTTTGCCTGGTCAGGTATTAATATGCACTTTATATATGTATATATGTATATAAACACAAACAGATAAATGCCCCAGAGACATAGTATTCTGCCTTATAAGAGAGATAAGACATCATATATGAATGCCTCTTAAACCAGATTTTTACCCATTCGATGTTACCAGGAAATATATATTAGTCACAGATTAATTTTGTTGCTCAAAAGGAAATTTTTGCTGTCTTTTTCCTAAACTCTGGACGATTCCTAGTTGTATCTTGTAGCCTCCTGTATACCAACTAAAGCCTTGTGAGAAAATGAGTTTCCATTTGGATAAGCTCCCTGTTCAGTTTCTACTACCTAAGAATCTATTTTCTCCAGTTCTCCAGTTCTATACCTAAAAATACTGCATTTCACAGTGAGCTCTCAGTATTTGAGCTTCTGCAGGATATGAGTTTTCTTTAGTGACAACATTTTGATACTGTAACAAAATTAGAACTAGCACAACATGAAAGCCACTTATAGAATTTATTTAAACATGGTTTTCATTCCCAGGATTGTAAAGTACACTTGTGCAATGCTGCAAGCTCATCGATAGAAATCACAAGTTACCGAAATGCAATCTAAAAATCAGCTGAGAAACCATTCTCACCGCCCGGGTCCTGACGATCCTGGCTCATTGTCCCCCTGAGGGAGATACAGACAGGCATCTGCATGATCAGGACAACTCACAGGCAAGGCTGCAACACTCTCAGAAGTGTTAAAGAGACCAAAATATAGAACAACCAGTAGACATTTTGTCTGGCAGATAAAAGATAAAGTCTGCAATAACTAAGTCTCAAAGTAATCTAAAATCTAAGTATACATATAAAACAGCTGAGTTTCTGAGTTGCATGTTGATGCGCCCACTGGTTCTACAGAAAATACAAGTAAACAATGGCCTTTTACAATAAATTATTAGCCTTGGAGCTCTCCTAATTTTGAATTGGATGGAAATCAAAGTTTCACCTGTCACTAATCCCTTAAAAATTAATTCTACATAAAATTAAGCATGCAAGGAAAGGTGACACCTCAGGAAGAAATTAGTGGGGGAACAAACGTAGTAAATCATATATATAAACAGCATGATGTAACATGGTACGAAAAAAGAATGTCACCTAACATATTTTAAAACACTGGTAAAAGGACTTTTCTTAGAAAATGACATGAGTTTAGAAAGCATTTTTCGATAGAAGAATAGACAGATTAAAATTGATTCCTTCAGTTTAAATTAAGGATAGGACATTCACTTCCATGTAATTTATAAGATTCTTTAAGTTAAAAGTAAGGTTTCCCTTCTCAAACCCTCACTTTTAAGCTCTTTGCATCTTCTCCATCCTTGTATTTGGGACCTCGTTCCAATTTGTTCTATTCAACCTTCTGAAAACATCTATTTTGTTTCCAATCTCATCAGAGAACCAGCACTCCACATCTAAGCCTTCTGAACCAGAAGAGTGGTTCTACCCCAAGTTTCTTCTTAGTAATACATTTGACCCTTGAATAGTGCAGAGGTCAGGGGTGCCAACTTCTGTGCCTTTGAAAATCCTTGTATAACTTCTGACTCCCCAAAAACTTGACTAGTTTACTGTTGACTAGAAGCCTTACCAACAACAAATAGTTGATTAATACACAGTTTGTATATGTATCATAGACTGTATTCTTAAAATAAAGTAAGGTAGATGAAAAAAAGTCATTAAGAAAGTCATAAGGAGGGCCACCTGGGTGGCTTTGTCAGGTGAGCATCCAACTCTTGGTTTTGGCTCAAGTCATGATCTCAGGGTCATAAGATCAAGCCCCACACTGGGCTCTGTGCTCAGCAGGCAGTTTGTTCAAGATTCAATCTCTCTCTCTCTGCCACTACCCCCACTGGCATGCATGCATGCGCTTTCCCTCAAAAAAAATAAATCTTTTAAAATTTTTCACAAAAAAAGTCAAAAGAAAGAGAAAATACCTTTACAGTACTGTACTGTATTTATGGGGAAAAGATCCATGTATAAGTGCATCTGTACAATGCAAACCCATGTTGTTCAAGGCTCAGCTGTATTCCCAAACCTGGATGACAGAGAAATACTAATACAACAATACCCAACATATCTCTCAGTTAATGAATGTTTTCTGTCTCCAGGGTAAGAGAGAAAGGGCCTGCAAGTGTTGGTTGTCTGATTATGGAGTCATGCAAATAAATTTAAACAAATCAAAGTGCTTGGAATGTTCATAAGTTATGTTCAAAGCAGCAATTGGTAATATGGCAACATGGGGGAAAAAACAACAAAGAATCATGACTAAAGATGACTTAGAATTTCTAACAACAACAACAACAACAAAAAACACTGCTTCTATTATATACCGAAAGAAAAGAATGATCTGGAATCCGCAGTGGCTGATTAGAAAGATCAGGGCTCACCAAACTTGTAAATAATTTTTTATTTTTTTCTTTAACTGGAAGCCTTATGGAAAAAAAAAAAGTTGTGGTGTTTTTTGTTTTTTTCTTTGACATAGCCACACCAACTTATTTTATATTCTCGAAGCTGCTCTCATACTACAATGACAGAGTGGAACAGTCCTGACAGTGACTCTATAGGTGTGGTGCCTAAAATATTTACTACCTCGCTCTTGACAGAAGTAGTGTGCAAATGCCTATTATAGATTAAAACAGTTTTGACTGTCAGAATCAATAACACAATTAAAAGGTCCTTTACAACCTTTGATTTTTTAAAATAACTTAAAAATACAAAAAGATCTTAATAACACATCACTTGATTTTGAATAATTAAGACTAAACTGTTTCAAAGGTGCCCTTGTAGGATTCATATTTCCTTTCTATCAGAGCAAATTTTAAGAGCTTTGTCTTCAACTCAATTCTAAAATTGTAAAAAAAAAAAAAAAGTGTCAGGAATATCTGTGGATCTTTGCATTTTTAAGACTCCTAGCTAAACTTGTGAAATGCAAAACACATTTTATATAGTATACTCTTTGGTATACTCTTAGGTGAACTCTACTCTTGGCTGAGGCCTACATAAAGGAAAAGTGTATCTGCAATAATATTTTAAAATATTTTAGAAAGTTGCAACTTCATCTGTGAAGCCAAATTTTCTACATAGCAATCTTCCATTCTATGTGGTTTTGGTGGTTTTGTAGGTAGGAGTCAGTTTTGGAGATATAAATGGAATATCAAAATATTTTCTCTAATATGAGGCAAAGTATTGAAAGTAGGCATTTTATTTAAGAGGTTAACTCTGAAAGAAAGAATGAAGGGCAGAGTGAGACAAAGAACATAGGATGGCTGATAATGACTTATCAACTTGTCTACCACTGTGTTGGAACCTAATGGGCCTTCCGAGGAACCTTAAGAAATAATTTAAGAATTCCTAATCTAGGAGGAACAGAGGGCTTCATCCTCTATCAGTTATGAGTGGCCTCATGGGCACAAACTCTCCTCAACTCTGGATTGCACCTCCATGAATATCTCACTACGTAAAGTGTATAGAACCATGAAAAGTGAGCCAGTCCAAGCACACACACCTACACCATCTGATCAAAGCCTGAGATCAAAATCCATGCTTGAAAAGTCACCTATTTCTGCTATCTGCATTTTGGTCCTTCAACACTTTAAATACTCCCCCTACATGATCCAATTCTGTATTTTCAACTACCAATGACATGCTGAATGATTATCCCAAATCTCGCTTCACTCTGTATTTCTGCCCTAAATTGCAGACTTTTTTTCCTCAAGCACGGGCTGGGCATTTCTACTTTGATGTCCCACAGAAATGTCAAAGTTTAAAATGTCTTAAAACAACTCCCTTTTCTCCCTAAAACTCCCTCTCCCTTTCTCCATTCTATCTTTGAACTGATAGCTCCTAATATTGTTCCCACAAGAATCCTGAATTATCCTTGACTATCCCCCCTCATTCATGCTACACATACAAGCTCAACTGCATCACATTCTAAATATTTCTTTAATCCCTTTCATTCCATCGGTACTAGCTTATGTTCCCTTTTTAGGCCCTGACCGTCTCTTACCTGGACTAATATATATTAGTGTATGTATACATAAAATATATATGTCATGTATAACATATATACATCAGATGTACATACATAACGTATAATACGTATATGCCATTATATGTAAGTATATATATAATATAGAAATGTATAATACATATTTAATGATATATGTACTATATAATGGCATATGTACATTTAATAGCATGTATGTGTGTATATATTTAATGGTAGCCCTACTTCAAACATGTCCTCCTCATAGGCAATAAAGCAATTCTATTTAAAGTCTCTTCTGATTAGCTCAGTCAACAGATTAAAAGCTTTAATGGTTCCCCATCACCTGCAGGTCAATGCACTCATTCTAGAACATGACCTGTGCGACATTCTCTGCTCTAGCTTCTGTCTACCTCTCCCTGCCTCAAACTTTATGCACCCTGAATTCCAGTACTGCTCAGTACTCCTTCACAAGAGCATGCTACTTCTCATGTGTGTAGTTTTGCATAGGTCTCTCCTGATCCCCAACCCCAACATGGCTTTCTCCTACTAATACTTTAAGACATAACTCTTACAACACCTTCCTTGAAACCACCATGCTAAGTCAGATGTCACTATTGTAATTATTTATTTTAATTTTTTATTGTAATTATTTGCTTGTCTCTGTCTCACTTTGACCCCTATGTGCTCCATGCAGACAATAATCATCTAGAATTCATGTCTGTGTCCACCAAGTGGCAGTGCCTAGGACATCATAGGACCTAATATCAGTAAACAAATTAATACACCAACAGACATAAATTAGCACTTAAATAAAAAGGTTACCTTTGAACTAAGTAAAAATTTACATAGGGAGATTATACTCAAAAGTTCATTTTGCTACTTATGTTCCATTTTCTTTCAGACAATTAATTTATTATTTACTTTCAGTGTATCAATACTTCTTGCAGATATAAAAAAGAGAGGAGCTATAATAGTCTTATCTAAGATATATGACATCCAACCACAAAATCTCTATTATTTGAAAGTAAGTTAAAAACACACTGTGATCATGTGTTTTAGGTATTCAAAAATAATTGGAATTTATAATAACATACCAGAAGTTAAAGAAAGCTTTCTATAAAGATATGATAAGCTAAGTTTTAGTTTCTAATAAAGACTGTTGTGGCTCTTAAAATATACAAAAAAATTAGAGTTCAATTGTGAAATTTAAAAACTAGAATTTGTAGAACTTTATAACTGAAATAATTTGTACATTATTTCATTATTCTAATGAGTTAGGTCATTGAAAGATTAAGGAACATCTATAAGATCACAGGGTCCCTTAGTAAAAAATGTAAACGTATGAATCAAGGTACTATAACTGCTGGACTGAAGTCATTTCACTTTACCATATTGTTTCCCCAGTACTTTTAAAAATAAATTTGCAAATCATGAAAGTTTTACTTCTTTCTTACCAATCTGGATGACGTCTATTTCTTTTCCTCCTCTGACTGCTATGGCTAGGACTTTCAATAATATGTTGAATAAAAGTAGTAGGAGTGGATATCTTTGTCTTGTTCCTGATCTTAGGGGAAAAGTTCTCAGTTCTTCACCACTGAGTATGATGTTAGCTGTGGGTTTTTCAGATATGGTTTTTATTATGTTGAGTTATGTTCCCTCTAAACCTACTTTGTAGAGTTTTTTATTTTGAGTGGATATTGTGCTTTCTCAAATACTTTTTCTATATCCACTGAGCTAATCATATATGGTTTTTATCCTTTCTCTTGTTAATATGATTTATCATGTTGATTGATTTGCAAATTTTGAACCACGCTTGCATCCCAGGAATAAATTCCACTTGATCATGGGGAATTTTATTGTTGGATTCAGTTTCCTAATACTTACTTGAGTATTTTTTTTTTTTTTTTTTGCATCTGTGTTCATGAGAGATACTGGTCTATAGTTTTCATTTTTTGTAGTATCTTTAATCTGGGTTTGTGTCAGGGTAAGTCGCCTTATAAAATGAATTTGGATTTAATTTAATTTCATTGCTAGTAAGAGGTCTCTTGAAATTTTCTATTTCTTCCTGATTCACTTTTGGAAGGTTATATATTTCTAGGAATTTATCCATTTGTCTGTTCCAGTTCTTTGGCATATAATTTTTCATAATATTTTCTCATAATCCTTTGTACTTCTGTGGTGCCAGTTGTTATTTCTTCTCCATCCTTCCTGACTTTAGTCCTCTTTTTTTTTCCTAATGACTTCTGCTAAAGTTTTATCAATTTTCTTAATTTTGTCAAAGAACCAGCTCCTAATCTGCTCTATTTTTTTAGGTCTCCATTTCACTTATTTCTGCTCTAATCTTTATTATTTCCTTCCTTCTGCTGCTTTTGGTTTTGTTCTTATTTTTCTAGCTCCTTTAAGTAGAAGGTTAGGTTGTTTGAGATTTTTCTTGTTTCTTGAGGTAGGCTTGTATTACTTCCCTCTTAGAACAGCTTCTGCTGCATCCCAAAGATTGTGAAACATTGTGTGTTCATGTTCGTTTCCATGTACTTTTTTAATTTCCTCTTTAATTTCTTGGTTAACCCATTCATTATTTAGTAGCATATTATTTAGCCTCCATGTACCTGTATTCCTTCCAGATTTTTTTTCTTTGATTGATTTGCAGTTTCACACTGTTGTGGTCAGAAAAGAGGCATGATAGGATTTCAAACTTGAATTTAAGAGGACTTGTTTAATATTATAGATAAAAAGTCCTAGACACTCCACCAACAAACAATTAGAACTGATAAATAAAGTCCGTAAAGTCACAGGGTACAAAAATAGTATAAAGAAATCTGTTGCATTTCTATATACTAATCACAAAGTAGCAGAAAAACAAATTAAGAAAGAAATTCCATTTATAATTGCACCAAAAATAATAAAATACCTAGGAATGAACTAAACAAAGAGGTAAAAGACCTGTATTCTGCAAACTATAAAACACTGGTGAAGGAAACTGAAGATGACACAAACAAATGGAAAGATATTTCTTGCTCATGGATTGGAAAAACCAATATTGTTAAAATATCCATATTACCCAAAGCAATCTACAAATTGAATGCAATCCATGCCAAAATACCAAGAACATTTTTCACAGGACCACAGAAACCAGAAAAGACTCCAAATAGCCAAAGAAATCTTGAAAAAAGAAAAACAAAGCTGGAGGTACCACAATCCCAGATTTCAAGATATATTATAAACCTGTAGTAATCAAACCAGTATGGTACTGGCATAAAAACAGACACAAAGATCGATGGAACAGAAAAGAGGGTCAAGAAATAAACCCAAACTTATATGGCTAATTAATCTACAACACAGAAGGCAAGAATATACAATGGGAAAAAGCATCTTCAATGAATGATACTGGTAAAACTAGCCAGGCTCATGCAAAAGAATGAAAATCGTTCACATACACAAAAATAAATTCAAAATGGATTAAAGACCTAAATGTGAGACCTGAAACTATAAAGCTCCTAGAAGAGGCCACAGGCAGTATTTTCTGTGACATCAGACATAGAAACCTTTCTCTAAATATGTATCCTCAGGCAAAATTAAACTATTGGGACTGAACCAAAATGAAAAAGCTTCTGCACAGCAAAGGAAACTATCAGTGAAACTAAAAAACCTACAGAATGGGAGAAGATATTTACAAACGACATATCTGATAAAGGGTTAGTGTCCAAAATATATAAGAACATATGCAACTCAACACCAAAAAAACAAAAACACTACAACAACAACAAAAACCAATTCAATTAAAACATAAGCAAAGAAACTGAATAAACATTACACAAAAAAAGACATACAGATGGCCAAAAAACACATGAGAAGATACTCAGTATCACTCATCATCCTGGAAAGGCGAATTGAAACCAAAATGAGATATTACTATATACCTGTCACAATGGCTAAAATCAAATAGAGAAGAAATAACAAGTGTTGGTGAGGATGTGGAGAAAAAAACCTCAGGCACTGTTGGTAGGAATGCCAAATGGTACAGCCACTGTGAAAAACAGTATGGAGTTTCCTCAAAAAATTAAAAATAGAATTACCATATGATTCAGTACTTCTACTGCTGGGTATTTATATAAAGAAAATGAAAGCACTAATTTGAAAAGATAATGTGTACCCCTATGTTTATTGCAGCATTATTTACAATGGTCAAGACATGGAAACAACTCAAGTGTCCCTCCATAGATGAATGGATAAAGAAGAAGTGATATATATATATATATATATA